>NC_091749.1:40784829-40982329 GCF_043380555.1 Nothobranchius furzeri
TCGGTCAGCCAGTCGCTGATTCCTTTCCGCGGTCCGCTGAAGAGCCGACCTCGTGGTGATCCAGGTGCGGCGGGCCCGACGAAGGAACTGAGGAGTGGTGACGGTGGCATCTGTATGAAGGGGGAACAGAGAGGGCTGATATCCGAGGGAGGACTCAAAGGGAGACTGACCTGTGGCGGAGGAGACATGGCTATTATGGGCATACTCGACCCAAGCCAAATGCTCACTCCAGGTGGATGGGTTGGTGGCGCAGACGCAGCGAAGCATGGCACCCAACTCTTGGTTCATCCGCTCGCATTGTCCGTTGGTCTGCGGATGAAACCCCGAGGTCAGAGCCACCTGGGCTCCCAAGGCGGTGGCAAACTCCCTCCAGACACGAGACACGAACTGGGGGCCTCGGTCAGAGAGGATCTCTGTTGGGATCCCATGCAGACGAAAGACATGTTTAATTAAAAGCTGGGCCGTGATGGCAGATGTAGGGAGAGCCTTTAACGGCACCAGATGACAGGCCTTGGAGAACCTGTCCACAACACCCACCGGACCCAACCACTCCAGCTCCAGGTCTCAGGTAACCACACGGAGATGATCTCATTATTTGTGTTTCCCTCCCGGCAGAACCAAGTAGTTCTAGGCCATTCCTGGCTTAGGGTACACAACCCGTGTTTGGACTGGAGATCAAGCCGTGTGGAGACCTGGAGTCCGGAGTGTCATCTTACCTGCCTGACCTCTGCTTCCTCTGGATCTAAGGACTCTGAAAAGACTCTTGTGGAGCCGCCCGATCTGACCCAGGTACCAAGTGAGTACCATGACTTACAGCAAGTATTCAGTAGAGATCAAGCAGCCACGTTGCCACCTCACCGTCCATTTGACATTGGAATCGACCTGTTGCCAGGAGCTCCGCTCCCAACCAGCCGCCTCTACAGTCTGTCCAAACCTGAACAGGACAGTATGAGGAAATACATCACCGAGGCCTTGGCCAATGGCATAATCAGGCCATCCACCTCGCCTCTGGGAGCTGGTTTTTTCTTCGTGGCCAAAAAGGACGGGTCGCTTCGCCCTTGTATTGATTACAGGGGTTTAAATCAAATAACAGTGAAGGACAAGTACCCGCTCCCTCTACTTTCGTCTACCTTTGAACCTGTGCAAGATGCCACCGTTTTTACGCGGTTGGATCTCCGCAATGCATATCACCTGGTCAGAGTCCGCCAAGGTGACGAATGGAAGACAGCTTTTAAGACACCCCTGGGGCACTTTGAATATTTGGTGATGCCCTTTGGCCTCACTAATGCTCCAGCGGTGTTTCAGAGACTCGTGAACTCAGTTTTGGGGGACTACATTAATGACTTTGTATCTGTATATCTTGATGATATTTTGATTTTTTCTAGATCCATTGATCAACACCAGAAACATGTTCGGATGGTACTCCAACGGCTGTTGGAGAACAGACTTTTTGTAAAAGCAGAGAAATGTGAATTTCATGTTTCAGTAGTTAAGTTTCTTGGTTTTGTTTTAGAAAGTGGACGGCTGAGGGCGGACCCAGACAAGGTCCAAGCAGTGACTGAGTGGCCTACCCCTGCCACCAGGAAACAACTGCAGCGGTTTCTTGGCTTTGCAAACTTTTACAGACGGTTTATCCGCAATTACAGCCAGACCGCAGCCCCTCTGACAGCTTTAACTTCTGTTGTTAAGCCCTTTTCCTGGTCTCCAGAAGCCGAAGCTGCATTTAGGACTCTGAAGAGGAGGTTCACCGAGGCCCCAGTCCTCTCCAGACCAGACCCCAAGCAGCAGTTCACTGTGGAGGTGGACGCCTCTGACACCGGGGTTGGCGCAGTCCTCTCTCAGGTATCCCCAGAAGACCACAAACTTCATCCGTGTGCCTTCTCACGGCGCTTGACACCCACCGAGAGCAGGTATGATGTGGGGGACAGGGAGTTACTGGCAGTAAAACTGTCTTTGGAGGAGTGGAGACATTGGCTGGAGGGGGCTGAACTACCTTTTATCATTTGGACTGATCATAAAAACCTGATCTATCTCAAGGAGGCAAAGAGACTGAACCCTCGACAGTATAGGTGGTCTTTGTTCTTCTCCCGCTTTAACTTTGTTTTGTCCTATAGACCAGGATCAAAGAACACAAAGCCTGACGCTCTGTCTCGCCAGCACTCCTCCGAAGATGAGACGGCTCCTAGCACCATCTTGCCTGCCTCCTGCATCGTTGCTGGAGTAACATGGCCCATAAGAGACCAGGTCCTGGAGGCCCTTAAGGTGGATCCTGGCCCAGGTAACGGACCCTCCAACAGACTGTTTGTTCCCCAGGCACTACGAGGAAAGGTTATTCACTGGGCTCACACGGGGAGGTTCTCAATCCACCCTGGAATAGGACGTACTGTGGCTCTGATCAGGCGATCTTTCTGGTGGCCCTCCCTCTACAGAGACGTGAAGGAGTATGTGTCGGCCTGCCACGTCTGTGCCCAACAAAAAGGTACCAATCAGTCTCCAGCAGGCCGGATGATTCTGTCATGGCTCGAGGTAAGTGTCTAACCCAAGACATGCAGAATCAGCACACGTAGTCCAAAGCAGTAAAGTAAAATGTCTTTATTATAAAAACGGGAACTGAAACCGCACAGGGAAGTCCTGTGGGATGAGCAATACGGCTCGAGTCTCTGAGGTGCTCAGGTTAATCAGGAGAGGAGGGGAAGCCGGGGAGGACGCTGGGCAGAGGATGAGAGATCCAGGAGGGGTGAGGCAGCAGAGGGAAAGCCAAACAGGAACGGCGGAGGAGGATGGGACGTGATGAGTATGTTCCAGAAAACGAAGACAGCGAGGGTGAGTAGATGATGAGATGATCCTGAGCGAGACAAAAACAGGCGTAAGGGATAATCCAATTCCAAATCCAAAATACAATCCAAGGTCATAAATCCACTAGTCGAAGGCGAGTCAAAACACGAATTAACAAGATCAAAGTTCAGAGTCGAGTGGCTGGTGCTACCTAAACTGGTGCAATAATCCGGCAAAGTGATGTGTCTCCATCCTCCTTTTGAACCCGCGTCCCTGATTGGGAAATCTCCTGCAGCTGCCGCTCCCCCTGCTCCTCACCTGTGGAGAATTAAGTTAGAGTCTGGTGAGAGGAGAAGGTGTGACTCACCTCTGCCCAGGAACATGACATGTTTAGCACCTTGGGCTTCGGATAATGTTGTAGAAGGTGCTATACAAATAAAATTTGATTGATTTGATTGATTGAAATAATGTATCATCGCGATTAAAAATCAAATAAACAACTAAAGAAGTCAGTCAGCAGTGATGCAAGTTTACACCAGAAATAAGGTCTTGGACACGCCGTCCTGTTTGCAGCAGTCGCGGTCCACGTACATGAGCTGAGGGGCAGGTACCTCGGCTAATTGGCACTGCCTCATCAGTCCGGCCGCCATCTTGGACAGGCCCTTGGAGCCCTCGCAGCAAGTGAGGATGCTCATGAGGACCTGGCCGTGCTCGTTACCCACGTTGGAAGCCCAGGCGGCCCTGCCAGAGGCGACACCTGCGAGCTTCTTCGTCACCTGCACACAGAGAACTTCCTGCGTAAAGACCAGCAGAACTGTTGTTCACAAGCAGCAAGTAAACACAAAGCAGTGACCGACCTTATTTGTGGAATCCATCTTTAGGATGGATCCGAAGGTGGACGTGATCCTGGCCTTGTACTCGTCCAGCCGAGTCAGCACATCATAACCGTAAACGGTCAGCAGCCAGACGGGTGAGGGCACAGGGGGCATCTGGGGAGGTGGTGTGATCTGCCCCCTCGTGCTGCCCAAGGCCAGGAACTGCTCGCAGACGCAGAGGTACTCAATCGCTCTCCGCATCCAGGCGTCAGAATGCTGCTCCCACAGGGTGTTGCACAGCTGATTGGCACTGTTGCCCAGAGTGCGCGATCTCAGCATAGCAACCACCCTCTGGTCACAGGACAGCCTGCGTGAACAAAGCAAACACTACCACATCAAACTCAGCTGGACACACCCACGTGTGCACACATTTTCACTTCTTTGATACTTGTACGTGAGTACAGCTGGAAACTGGCAGATGTAGGTGGGGGGCAGCTGCCTTACGATGCCCTGTGACCACCCTCCGACCTTCTTCTTACATCGACGGCACTCCAGGTACTCAGTGGCCATGAGATACCAGCCGTCGATGTCCAGGACCCTCCGGCTGGTCCTGTACAGCCCAGCCTTTTTCAGGATGGTGCTGCACAAAGGCTGGGGGCACGTCAGCTGCAGGTGCCACATCCTGTGAGGCATCCACAGGAAGAGCCGACATGCAAAGAAGGGGCCAGGGGAGGCGGGAGGCTGATTGTAGATTGCCCGGGGCTGGGGAGGATACCACCAGGGACTGAGCTCCGTGATGAGCCGCGGCCTCCCAGCACCGTCCCTGGTGAACAGCACCCGGTCGATCCTCTCCTGCTGTTCTGCAGTCAGAACTGCCTGCCAGGACTCAGGCAGCAACTAGAGAGAGAGAACAAAGCAGCAGAGTAAGAAAGGCCTGAGGGAACCCTTAATGTCTGATGCCTCACCTTAGAGCTGGCAGCAACCAAGCAAAGTGTAACTGAACCCAAACTTACAACATCTGTTCACATCTGACTGTTACCAACAAAATATGAAATGAACACATTTCTGTCACTTACTTCCCCCTTGGTCAGCTACCGCCTGGACCAGCTCTTCATCAATGGGCTCCCCAGATGCTGTGGGTGGACGAGCTGGTCTGAAGGAGGCTGGAAATCAAATCATCAAACATCAGGCTTCTGCTCCAGAAAGCGTGAGTGTGAAACACTCAATGTGCTAACCTTGAGCTAAAGAATACAAATGAGATCATTAAACAGGTTCCTGGGTTCGACTCCTGGCCGGCCAAATCGAGACCGAAGCATCTCTGGGCAAGATGCTGAACCCCCAGCCCTCCGGCAGACCCCGGAGCCACCAAAACAGAAAGTTGAGCAAAGGGAAGGGACACAGGGTGGCCCAGAAACAATTGAATGATTGCTAATTGCTGATTTTTGATTCTCATAGGCAGATGATAGCACACACACACGGGTGGCAACAGCGGCAACGGTGGAGGCGCTACAAAATACTGGTAGGTTAGGTTGTTGATGATAGAAACAATTGATAGTGATAATGATAACAATAACAATCATGATCATGTCGTGGCAGAACCTAGCTGCTGTGGACCCGCCACCAGATGGATGAGCCACACAGGCGACGTGCAGAACCGCCGTGTTGACATGTTCAGGAGCATGCTTCATTACTGCTGCTGCAGAAGAGGCTGGTTCACTTAAAGGCCCCATGTGTGAAATCCATTGAAATCATGATGAAATAATGTGACTCTTTAGCACCACGCAGTTCACAGAAGGTATTGCAGCTGCGGTGGCCCACTCCTGAGTTTGACTGTATAATCAATTTCCAACCCGTCAGTGGCGGCTGGTGAAAAATATTTTTGGTGGGGCTGTGCAATTTTTTTAAACAAACTTGTGCTTTCTGAGCTTTGTGCACAACTTCACTATTTCCTGAATTAAGCACAGCTCTTTTATTTCCTGTCTTACATCATTGGACAAACTGATTAATCCAGGAGTGTCTGACTATTGGCACGCTGCCTTGCAGACCAAGCTTGAAAAATACTGCATTAAATTGCACATAAAATAACATGACCATAAATGGTAAATAGGCAATGCAAGAGGCAAGTAACAAAAACATTTTGTTTAATTTCAACATTTGAGTGAACACGAAAAATTATGAGCAGGTCACTGTTACAGTAATGGTAGTAAACACTACTTAGACAAAATGCCAGAAATTTACACTGTTAGGACTTATGGAAAGTGGAAACACTTTCATAGGAAATAATGTCATCAGTATCCTCTTACAAATGTCATATTTCCCAATTTTTTGGACAATAACACATTTCTGGTTCTCAATGAGATGTTTTTACTTCAAATGTGAAAACATCTCATTGAGAATCAGAAATGTTTTATTGTCCCAAAAGCTGGGAAATTTGTTTGCTGCAGCAGAAGTGTAACAAGTAAAATGGAATCATATTTATGTATGTACAAATTTACTTGAAATACACATTTACATGATTAAATATGTATAATAGGTATGTGTGTTGAAATTAGTTTTTACAGTTATTGCACATTAAACAATGTACATGTTATTAAACAAATGTCCCGGTTTGTGGGTCAACCAAGGATTTCAGATTCTGATTGTCTTGTTTACAGAAATGTAATGTACAGCTTACCTCTGCACCCAGCTGCTGTTCTCCCTGTCCAAACGTCCTCCGTTTCTTTGTTGGCTGCTGCACTGATGCGCTGCATTCCTCAGTCAGAGAATGAATGGAGTCCCCAATGAGACACAAGTTCCACATCCACCTTCTGTGGATCCCAGCTGTTTTGAATAACAAACACAGAAAGCAAAATAACGCATTAGCGTGATTGCATCCAGCTAGCCACTGCTTCCTGGTGTACCAATTTTGGGAGAAGCGTCGTGTGTACAGTTTACCCTTCTCCTTGTCCTGCTGGCTTATCTTTACGTCGGGCTGATCTGGTCCAAGCTCTTTGACATTAAGTTTTTCCACCATAGTTCTCCTCTCGAACGGATGCTGGAGAAGAGACCGAACAGAATTCAGTGGCTGCTGAGATCCGGTATCCATGTTGTAGGCGCACTGGCGTCCATGTCTACGTCTGCGTCATGACCGTCACGAGTCACGACCAAAAACGTGCTGGAGTCGAGACTCTCCGAGTTCTACCGAACACCAACGAAAGCCTTGGCAGTAGCTCTATCGCCCATCATGCTTCTGAAACAACGTCGACGCTGATTGGATACATTCCCATTCCTACCCTTTGATTTTCTTGTCAGCAATTGGACAACTGGTCCCATCTTGTTTGGGCGATTGAAAAACAGCACACAGCCTCCACCGCTCGGCAGAGACCGGCAGAGATCGGCAGAGACCAATATATGTTTATGTATATGTTTATTCATTTTGCAGACGCTTTTATCCAAAGCGACGTACAATTTTTATAACCTGTAGGGCATGTTGTGATCTGTGGGGGAAACCGAAGTACCCGGAGGAAACCCACGCATGCATGGGGAGAACACGCAACTCCACGCAGAAAGGCCGCAGCCGAGTTTTGAACCTGCGACCTTCGTGCTGCGAGGCAACAGTGCTAACCACTGCGCCACCATGCAGCCCAATATAGATATATATATATGATTTATTTTTGTTACAAAACACACAATTAACTTAGAATATGTGATTATTGTTAATTTTATTTATTTTTTAAAATAAAAATTAAAAACACAGGGGAAACTGGGAGGGCGGCACCCTATCGCCCTCTCCTGGCCAGCCGCCACTGCAACCCGTGTAGCCTAACCCACACAAAGCTTAAAACAAGCTACTCGACCTTTTTAAAAAAATTCTGTCCCCCGTGTCGGGAGATCGCTCTTCTGGCTATTTTCACGATATTTGTGATAAATGTTTACGGGAAAATTATGTCATGTAATGTAATTATGTTATACCTGTTCACTCTTGCAGCAAGCTTATTTATCGTTTTTGAAAGTTATGTAAAAAGATGTAATCTCACTCAGTTTAACATCTTTTATTTGAGCTAGTTTAGTCCTCATAATGGACTATAAGTTCTGTGAATTTGGAAATATTTGCTCTTGACTGCCTAAGTGAAACAGAATATTTCAGGGGAACATAATTTCCCACATTACCCGTTTCACGTGGCTCTTGGTGAGCTCGATGTAAACAACGTGGCCGCCGCTACCAGCTTATATGTATATGGAGCGATCACTGGCTGCTCGTTAGCCACAGCTGGCGAAGGAGTGTTGGTGAGCCGGGGACACGCTGGAGATCAAGTTAACAATGTTGTCTTATCCACCAGCTAGGGTTGTCACGGTGTGAAAATTTAACCTCACGGTTATTGTGACCAAAATTATCTCGGTTTTTGGTCGAGCGCTGGAGCGTGTTGGGAGAGACTGCAGGCTGCAGGAAGAGAGGAGACTTGAGTAGAAGTACTTTGGAACGGACACGTTGGGACTGGGTCGGGAGTTCTGGTACTAGGAAAAGATGAGTGAACAACTTGAAGTGAGTTTGGAGTCAGAGACACTAATCGGAAGCTGGCGTCCAGATAATAGCGGGCGGGGATCTGAACATATGCAGCTTCCTTGTGTTGGACAAGATGAGGAACTGACACATTTTATGCATCTCTAAAAATAATCTCTCCCCTACAATGACACAATAACACTAATCCCAAAACCCAACAAAGATAAATTGCTTCTAGATAACTGGAGACCCATAACGCTCCTATGTAATGATACTAAATTACTGGCCCGTGTATATGCTAACCGCTTAAACAATTGTTTATAATGGGTGAATATCAGTCAGCCTTTGTAAAGGGTAGAAATATACACAATCATATTCGGTGAATCCTTGATATGCTTGATTATAACGAGCTGATAGCATCTGAAAGCTTGATTTTGTTTCTAGACTTCTGTAAAGCCTTTGATACGGTTGAGCATCCCTTTCTGTTAGATACACTACATCACTTGGGTTTTGGGGACAAAGTTTGCAAAATAATAAGAATGTTTTATTCCGACATATCTAGTTGTGTCTCTCTTAATCCAGGAATGACCAACAGATTTGAGGTTGAAAGAGGTATTCGACAGGGATGTCCGATCTCCGCCAAACTGTTCATACTGACCACACAGTTGTTAGCGCTTGCAATCCTAAAAGACCAACATTTAAAAGGCACAAATATTTTTGATAAGGAATTTAAAATAAGCCAATTCACTGATGATACGGACCTATTTCTAAAGGATAAATCTATGGTAGTGCACGCCCTCAACACCACCTCGTTATTTTCCCAGGCTTCAGGACTGTCTTTAAATATCAACAAGTGTGAATTACTTCCGGTTCATTCATGCAATGAATCGGAGATAGATTCAATAAGGGTGGTAACCGAAGTGAAATATCTAGGTATAGTTATGACCAAAAACACAATAAGGAGAGAAGAAATAAACATCTCTAGTTGTATATCGAACATGAAATGTTCTCTCAGTAGAAGGCTAACATGAGTCCTAACTATTTTTGGAAGAGTCATTCTCTCTAAAGCAGAAGGAATCTCTAAATTAATATACCCCTGCCATTCTCTCTATATTTCTCCCAAAAATATTAAGAAAGCTAGCTCTATAATTTTTCAGTTTCTCTGGAGAAACAAAACTCATTATATTAGAAGGTCCCAATTAGTAAAGGACTACAACAAAGGTGGTGTTAAAGCCCTAGATTTTGAATCCTTAGTTGGAACCTTTAAAGTTAATTGGCTCAAAGCTTGTTTAACTCAGTCTGATTCTATGTGGTTCCATATACCCAAATCTTTATTTAAGAAATTAGGAGGATTGGAATTTTTGGTAAAATGTGATTTCCAGATCAACAAAATTCCAATGAAACTTTAAAACTTGCATAGACAAATTCTTTTGTTTTGGAAAATGGCATTCACGCACAATTTTTCTCCCCACATGTCAACATTACGGAACAACAGAGTAGTTATGGTTAACGGAAAGTCCCTTTACATTAGAAACTGGCATGAGAAAGGCATTCTGTTTATGGACTCAAATGGGAATTTCCTTGATGTTAAATCATTTTCACAAAAATTTAACTTTAACTGTCATCAAAAAGAATTCCATAAAGTTTGTAGAGCTGTCCCAGCGACGCTACAGCTCCTAATACATAATAATATGTTACATTCTAAGGTTTCACCAACACTACCTAATCTTAAAATAGGTGAATTTAGGCTACTGGACAGTAAATTGGGAAATAAAATCATTAATGCAAATTTTAAAGCTATTCTATATCAAGGTTTTACTGCTGGAAGGTTTTTACAAGCCCTTAATAGGGACCAATCCTTTATGGAAGAAGCCTTTTCTAAATTTGTGAAGTGGCCAGTTGCACCCAAAGTCAGAGAAACACATTTTAAAGTAATCAATAATGTTTACCCAGTTGCTGATTTTCTAGAGAAAAGGTTCAAATTTGAAAGTATGCAGTGTACCTTTTGTGACTCAGCCTGCGAGACATTACATCATCTCTTTTTTTGGTGTCCAATATAAACTAATTTCTGGTTGCAAATATATAATTGGATTTCACTAAAAATTAATAATATTCCAAGATTTGAAGTTGATCATATTATTTTCTACATGGATAATCTGCCTCCCTTTGTTAGTGATTCTCCTTGGGAAATACCATATTCACTGTAGCAAGTGGAAAAACCTATTACCCTCCTTTGCCAGATTTATAAATGACTTTAAACAATATTTTTCCTCGCTTAAGCGTCTAAAATCAGGCCGATTTGCTACAATTTATGACAAAATCTCATCTCTCCTGGTCTTAGACTATTAGGCTCTTATCTTCTGTGCTCCAGGACTATATTTTTATCTGCAGGAGTATTATTTGGATGTTGTGTTTGCATTAACCCCCTGTCTTCATTTTTGTTATGTTCCATTTGTTTTCACAAATCTATTTTATGTTGTACATAGATGCTGTCATATTATTCATGAAGTTGTTAGTTTTGGCCGTTGTACTGACGTGACTGTAATCCTCAACGAGAATATGTATCTTGTTCAATTAGAAATAAAAAAAAAACATAATAATAAAAAAGTAACGACACGCCCCCCCAAAAAGCGCACTTTCTCCATATATGGGCATGTGTCCGGGAAGCAACGTTGTATGGCACAGGTAAAAATAGAACACAGGGGCCCATTTAACTGAGCCTGGCGTGTAGCGCAGTGGCTAAACCTGTACCCTTAGCTACAGGGGATCGGGGTTCGATTCCCCAAGCGCCGCCGATGATTGGAACTGGGCTTAAGCAGCAAGCTTAAGCAGCAATCCTTGCTGGCGGGATCTGTGCTAGTTAGATAGGTTGAAATAAAGCCCATCCTGCTAGCACTGGTTGCTGCTGAAGCACGATCCATTTGTTTGTTTTATTACACTTTTATCTCTAATGCTTTTTTCACACCTCAATAAACACAACATGTCTCAAGCATGGCCGTAGGAACACACAGGGATTTTTTATGCACAATATTAACAAAAATATACATCTCAAACTGCCGTCATGGTTTTCAGTCAGACTAAATGTAATGATGACCACAAACAATCGTGCAGCTCAGCTTGTTTACCAATGATCATGAGAAAAAGAAGCAGGATGAGTGTTGATCAACAGAAAACATGAAGGTAACCAGGTGGAAAAACTTACCTTTATTTACATTCTTCTTCGAAAACCTGCTAAACTTATTTTTACCTCGTCTCACAGTTTAAGTCGTTTCTGTTCCTTGACGACACGTTTTGTTTTCACTGTTTAGCGATCTGTTTTAGCAAGCCAGTGTAACATTTAATCACACTTTATTCGTTATTTTTAACTATAGCAATAGATTGTTTCCGAGTTGAAAATGTATTATTACTAGTTTGCCATCCAAATGAACTCTTCAGATATCAGAGATGTAAGTCTTCCAAGGACAAATGATGCAACCTTTGCTACAACTCCTATCTACAAATACACTCTTCCTGCAGAAACTATTTTCTTATTTGCAGAAACGTATTAATTACAGTATCCGGCTCTCTAAATAGCAGTATGTATTCAAGGAATAAAATTAATGACATCAACAATTTTAAAACAGATTATTTGTTTCTGGGAAGACTGTACTTGTAAAATCAGTTTAAATGTCTGGATATAAAAAAAGTTTTACAAATAACAGCTATAATTCAAGTATATAAAATGGGTTTGTCAATATTAATTCCAACTAGTGCAGTTGTTATTTAACTTAAATATAATTTCTACTGGTACCAAGATAATTTTATTTTCAACGACTAGTAATAATACATTTTCAACTCGGAAACAATATATTATTGCTATAGTTAAAAATAACGAATAAAGTGTGATTAAATGTTACACTGGCTTGCCAAATGAGATCGCTAAACAGTGAAAACAAAACGTGTCGTCAAGGAACAGAAACGACTTAAACTGTGAGATGAGGTAAAATTAAGTTTAGCAGGTTTTCGAAGAAGAATGTAAATAAAGGTAAGTTTTTCCACCTGGTTACCTTCATGTTTTCTGTTGATCAACACTCTTCCTGCTTCTTCTTCTCATGATCATTGGTAAACAAGCTGAGCTGCGCGATTGTTTGTGGTCATCATTACATTTAGTCTGACTGAAAACCATGACGGCAGTTTGAGATGTATATTTTTGTTAATATTGTGCATAAAAATCCCTGTGTGTTCCTACGGCCATGCTTGAGACATGTTGTGTTTATTGAGGTGTGAAAAAAGCATTAGAGATAAAAGTGTAATAAAACAAACCTGGTGCCTATGGATCGTGCTCCAGCAGCAACCAGTGCTAGCAGGATGGGCTTTATTTCAACCTATCTAACAAGCACAGATCCCGCCAGCAAGGATTGCTGCTTAAGCCCAGTTCCAATCATCGGCGGCGCTTGGGGAATCGAACCCCGATCCCCTGTAGCTAAGGGTACAGGTTTAGCCACTGCGCTACACGCCAGGCTCAGTTAAATGGGCCCCTTTGTTCTATTTCTACCTGTGCCGTACAACGTTGCTTCCCGGACACATGCCCATATATGGAGAAAGTGCGCTTTTTGGGGGGGCGTGTCGTTACTTTTTTATTATTATGTTTTTTTTTATTTCTAATTGAACAAGATACATATTCTCATTGAGGATTACAGTCACGTCAGTACAACGGCCAAAACTAACAACTTCATGAATAATATGACAGCATCTATGTACAACATAAAATAGATTTGTGAAAACAAATGGAACATAACAAAAATGAAGACAGGCGGTTAATGCAAACACAACATCCAAATAATACTCCTGCAGATAAAAATATAGTCCTGGAGCACAGAAGATAAGAGCCTAATAGTCTAAGACCAGGAGAGATGAGATTTTGTCATAAATTGTAGCAAATCGGCCTGATTTTAGACGCTTAAGCAAGGAAAAATATTGTTTAAAGTCATTTATAAATCTGGCAAAGGAGGGTAATAGGTTTTTCCACTTGCTACCTTTGACATTTGAATCGATTCGGTACTAATTCCCGGTACCTAGGAATCGATACCGGTACTTAACGGTACCAATTTTCGATACTTTTGAGTGTTTAATATTTAAATTCTCTTTTATAATTAAATATATATATTTCTCAATATATAACCATATTTGATAAATATCACGATAAATAACATACAACTGTTTGTTTTTCTAGATTGTTTTAATATCGTCCTTGTAGTTTTATAAGCTGATAGTTAAACTGAAGCAAACATCTTTACTGGGAACTAAATTTACTGTGTATCTTCATTCCTTTTGCCATCTTTTTCATTTGATTTGTCCTACTGGGAAGCTAGAATTTCTGAGGAGAAAGCGAACGCACCATTAGCTGATAACAATGGTGGCAATGGAAGCTAACATATCAAGCTAACGTTATCTTAAACAGTTTATTCATTGGAATTTTGTTGATCTGGAAATCACATTTTACCCTTTTTTACACATTTTAAGCCTGGTTTATGCTTCTCCGTCAGCTCTGCAAGGGACAGACAGGCACGGATTGATGGAAGCATTTTGCTCTCATACTTCTCCGTCTCCTGGAGAGTGTTGCAAAGCAATTGCCCGGCAGGACAACAGAGGGCATAGCGCTGTTCTGTGGTATCCTGTCGTGTATCCGGTCCAAGATCGTGTGTTTATATTGTGTTTTTTGTGTATATAAGAGACTTTTAACACGGACATATTTGTCTCTCATTCTCCCACCTCTTCATGCGCTCCCCACCTCTAAACCCACGTTTCCTGTCATTTCCGTCCACAAATAAAATGCTTGCTGCACATCTTTTCACTCCTCCAGTCACGGGAGGATGAAACGTTCATATTTTTAGAGTTTTTTCGCGAGGTATTCTTCAAGCTTCTCCGTGTCTGCCGCTAGTTATCCTCGGCTCTCTTTGCAATGGCGGCGCTGTAAACAACAGCGGCATCCTGACCAATCACAAGCTTGCGTAATCCGTCTCGTTCGGATGTTTAAAAATGTGGGCTCGACTCCGTACATACTTGCGTGCCTGCCGGAGCCCTACGCAAGGATGTTGTGTGTCTCCGCACTGACGCAGACGGAGAAGCATAAACCAGGCTTAAGCCATCTACTGAGAGAACATTTCATGTTCGATATGCAACTAGAGATGTTTATTTCTTCTCTCCTTATTGTGTTTTTGTTCATAACTATACCTAGATATTTCACTTCGGTTACCACCCTTATTGAATCTATCTCCGATTCATTGCATGAGTGAACCGGAAGTAATTCACACTTGTTGATATTTAAAGACAGTCCTGAAGCCTGGGAAAATAACGAGGTGGTGTTGAGGGCGTGCACTACCATAGATTTATCCTTTAGAAATAGGTCCGTATCATCAGTGAATTGGCTTATTTTAAATTCCTTATCAAAAATATTTGTGCCTTTTAAATGTTGGTCTTTTAGGATTGCAAGCGCTAACAACTGTGTGGTCAATGAACAGTTTGGGGGAGATTGGACATCCCTGTCAAATACCTCTTTCAACCTCAAATCTGTTGGTCATTCCTGGATTAAGAGATACACAACTAGATATATCGGAATAAAACATTCTTATTATTTTGCAAAATGTGTCCCCAAAACCCAAGTGATGTAGTGTGTCTAACAGAAATTGATGCTCAACCGTATCAAAGGCTTTACAGAAGTCTAGAAACAAAATCAAGCTTTCAGATGCTATCAGCTCGTTATAATCAAGCATATCAAGGATTCACCGAATATGATTGTGTATATTTCAACTCTTTATAAAGGCTGATTGATATTCACCTATTATAAACAATTGTTTAAGCGGTTAGCATATACACGGGCCAGTAATTTATAATCATTACATAGGAGCGTTATGGGTCTCCAGTTATCTAGAAGCAATTTATCTTTGCTGGGTTTTGGGATTAGTGTTATTGTGTCATTGTAGGGGAGAGATTATTTTTAGAGATGCATTCCAGAAGAGCGTTAAACAACATTACTCTAATATTTTCCCAAAAACAGATGTACAATTCTACAGTTAACCCATCAATTCCTGGAGATTTACCTTTAGGCATTTGTTTTAATGATTTATCCAACTCGCCAGTCTCAAGTTTTCCCTCTGTAAAAATTTTTAAGTCATTTGCTAGTGGTGTATGTGATCTTTTATTTTTCCCAAAAAATCTGTGGCAGTTTCTTTTGAATAATGGGATTCGTATAATTCTCTGTAAAAGTGAAATGTTCCTTGTTTATTTTATCTGGATCATCTGTTATTCCATCTTGCAATGAGAGTTTACAAATATTTTTTTGTTTGTCTTTGTTTTTCTAGATTGAAAAAATATGAAGATTTTTTGTCTCCTTCTTCGATCCATTGCGCTCTTGAGGGTACATAAGCACCATTAGCTTTTTCTAGATAAATATTATCTAGTTGAGATTGAAAATTATTAAGAAGAATATGGTCCACCAGTGATAGATCCTTTTTGAGGCATAGTTTGTTGATACCTTCAACAATGTTTTGTTGCTCATGTTTTTTCTGTTTTGAGGAGGATTTATTTATTTTGGTCGATACCGTTTTAATTTGGAATTTGAACCATTCCCATTTGTTCAAACTTGACATTTCCAGCGCTTCAATTTCCTCAATTAAAGCTTTACCTTCCTTACAGAAGTCCGAATTATGTAAAAGGCTGTTATTAAACTTCCATACTGCAGTTCTCTGTACTCGCTTGTATTACGTCCCCGGCTCTCTAGGAGAGATGAGGAGGGGAGTAATAAAAGTAGTGTGTGGATTTAATAATAAACAGTGCTGTGTCGCTATAAAACAAGGGATTTATTACAAAAGGAATGGAATATTTACAAAGAATTAAAAAGCAATACTATATACAAAACCAAAGGAGCAATATTTAATAAGGAGAAACCAAAAACACCAACCCAGAAGGGGATGGGGGTAAACAACCGAGAATATACTATTTACACAAAAAGGGAAATCCAAAGCCTACGTCAAATATGGTCCGAAGTCAAATTGCCAAATTGTCAAATCCTAAATCTAAATCCAAAACCGAGAGCACCGAAGACTAATTATGACGAGTTTTACCAAAGAGCGAACGAGGAGAAGAGAATAGAATAAACTGTTTCCAGTCTACTCTTCCCTTGGACCTTCTCCTCGACCTAGAGCAGGAAGGCAGCTTTTAACAGCTGCCAAGTGATTTCTGATTCCAAGCAGCTGGGGCACCGGGAGACAGACGAGGCAAAGGCCTATGGGGCCATCTTGTGGCCGAAAAGGGGCACAGCACGTAACACCCACCCACTTAAGAGAATAAATGGGGGGTCTCAAAAGGGCCAACATTTATTCAAAGGAACGAGGTCTCCCGCTAGCTAAACACACAAAACACTAAACTAACTACCCCTGGATCTTCTCAAGGCGGGCAGATTAAACACGAAGTATCACGCTGTGCTGATCCCCAGCGCAGTGGAGTGTTCCCGAGATTAGGGATGCATCGATCCACATTTTTCCACTTCCGATCCGATACCTGAATTTGGATATCCACCGATACCGATATTATTTCGATACTAGAGGAATATTTGTTTTAATGTCATTATGATTATTATTATGGTTGATTTTATAAGGCTATAATAAACTCTTTTCTACAAGAATAATATGCAATTGTGAGAAAGCCCTACAAGTAAGAGCCCAGCACCATGTCCCAAAAGATAAGTTGAGATCAGTGAGGTCATAAAACAACTAATTGTCTATCCTAAAAAAAAAAAAAGCAACTAATGTTTCAAATTGAAATTTATTCAATTTCAAGGCAGGGTTACTGGACACAAGTGCAATATGCACAATCAAAGAAACAAACCCTTTCATTTGAACTAAACAGCCCAGGTCCAAATAATCACACTAGGCAGTTACACATTTTTAAAGTGTCAAATATGAAATGAAACGGGTAAACTTCCATAAAACTACTTCAAATAAAATAGAGGGCTGCTTTATCCAATCCCCACAAATTAAGTTCACTGTCTTTTGTAGCATCAAAAATGTAATTTTCAAGTATAAAATCACACTATCAAAAAAAAGTGCATCTGAAACAAATTCAGTAAGTCCTTGCTCATCTAGCAGTAAAAAATAAACTAAAGTTTTCAAATGTTAAACATTTTGAATTAAAGAAAAGTGCAATGTAAACAAACAGCAACAGTGTGCATCTGAAAAGTACAATTCAAGCATTGGAGATTTTGCACTGAAGGTGACCTAGATAAAGTTAACAATCTTGTCAGAGTCTGGAACTATTCTTGAAAAAAAAATGTAAATGCGTGAGATACTTAAACGTTGTTCATCTAATCTCACTTAAACAATGACAGGTTCTTTCTGAGGAATATAAGCATATCTGCTCTTTCTGCTGTCAGACGATTACTTTTTTCATCCACAATATTGGATGCTGTACTAAAGAGTCTTTCACTTTCAACACTCGTTGAAGGATCACTCAGGAACTTTACTGCAACAGCAGCAAGGAGAGGAAAGCGGGCATGGTTGTCTGCCCAGTACTGGAAAGGGCTGTCTAGCTCACCAATTGTTGGTTCTTTCAAGTACATTTGCATCTGGATAACTGCTGCCTGGGTACCTTGTGCAGGTTCATCGTGTTCCTCCAGAATTTTGTCATACAGACTTCTAAAGCTACTCTTACTTGTGGTAGGAGGAGAACTAGCATCCACATGAGCAACCTTTTCTGCTGGCTCTGGTTCTGGCTTCCTTGTCCCTGCTTTGTCAGCTGATGCCTTGGCCAGCGCTCGCTCCATCTCTTGCTTGAGGAGATTCTTTGCCGTCCTGGCAGCTTCTCCCCCAGTAAAGAATCTGACACAAAAAACAAAATGGGTTGAGTACAACTTTATTTGTTGCTCCTGCAAGAGCCTGGCCTGCCTGGATGCACACAGACCCATATAGATAATACACATTATATTTAAACTTAGACAATATTAATAATTAATGCATTAATAAAATATGCCTCACCTGTCCTTGTAACGAGCATCCAGTAGAGTCGCAACAGCGTAGAGGGATTCACTTTCGATGCTGCTGAATCGCCTGTTGACAGCTTGGAGGAGTGTGCTCTTCATTGTTTTGATGCCGCTGTCGGTACTGTTCTCTTCTGCTAGCAGACGTTTTAAAACAATGACGGCTGGGATAACGTCGGCTGCAGTGGAGGTCGCTGAGCTGATTTTCCTCGTCAACTCCTCGAACGGTTCCAGCACGGTCACAGTTTTTTCCAGTAAACCCCACTCGTTGGCTGATAAAGTTGCGGGTAAGTTGTGGTTGGCAGCATAAGCACAGAGAGCTTGCTTCTCAGTCAGAAGGCGCTTGACCATGTAGAAAGAGCTATTCCATCTTGTCTGGACGTCTTGAACGAGACGAGCTGGAGTGGACGTGGTTCCCGCTCCCTGCATTTCACGCTGCAGGTCTTCCAAGCGAGACTGCGCCAGTTGGGAATGCTTGAAATGTGCGACAATGTTTCGGCTGTTTGCTAATGCATCGCTAACACAGCGTTGCGACATCAGCCCTTCATGCACTACGAGCTGCAGCGTGTGAGCAAAACATCCCAGGCTAGGAACTGCCACGTCTTCCAAAGCGGCTTTCACGTAACTTGCGTTGTCCCGTAGAATGACGTGCACCTTTTCCAGAGGAATCCCCCAGTTATTTAGCATCTCTGCAATGGCGGCTGCGATTGTATCTCGGTTGTGTGAACCCCGGCACTTTTTGACCTGAAGCACCGCGCAACAGAGGTGATGTGTCCCGGAGTCAACTCAGTGCACTAAGACTTATCAGTGACATTGGGCAGACATCTGAAGTCCAAATATCTGTAGTGAAGCTCAGGGCTGGAACTCCTTTCAGCTTCCCGGCCAACTTGGCTGACACTCGGTTGTATAGTTCAGGTAGCGCTGTCTCTGATAAATATGTCCTGGAGGGTAAACTGTACCTTGGCTCCAAGTGTTCAATCAGGCTGCGAAATCCCTCATTTTCCACCACCGATAGCGGTTGGTCATCAAGTACAATGAAGTTGGGCAGCTTTTCTGTAATCCCCATGGCTTTAACGTTGTCTGCGGGGAGTTTACTTTGCTTCTTGAATGACTCCAGAAGCGATTCTTGGTGTCGCTTTTCTCCTTTCTGCCCCCTCGTTAAAAACTCCTCGTGCTCCCTCGGGTGGAGTTTTTTCAAATGTTTGATTAAATTAGTAGTGTTGAAAGTTGCGATGGAGGTTCCACCTCTTGGAACAACAGCTTTGCAAACATTGCACGTTGCTGTCTTGCTTTGCGGAGCTTCCAGAGTAAACTATTTCCACACAGCGGACATTTTGTGTATAAAGTTTGGCGCTGCTCATGCTAGCCAGCTACCTGTAACTGCTGTGAGCGGACTTCCTGAAAGGAGCCGCGTCATCTCTCTGTGCCTTCGGGGCACAGAGAGCGCCTCCCAGCCCGGGATGTCTTATTTAGACATTACACAAGACATATTTCTGGATCGGAAATTTGTGCAGGTTGGGTCGGAATTTTCCGATCCGTGATTTAAGTCCATATCGGAGCCCGCTTCCGATACTGGATCGGATCTGCCCCATCCCTACCCGAGATGTCAGCTTTCACAGACAAAACTAGCCTTATAGGAGGATCTGACATCTAAAAACAAAAAAACCCTACAAGGGAGCCTCATAATTAGGGCTGCACAATATATCGAAAAATTATCGTCATCGCGATAACAGGACGTGCGATAGGCCCATCGCAAAGCACATCAAAAACGGCGATAAATGTTTGGTTCAAACATTTCTATCCGTGTCATGCATCAAGTTTTTGTAAACCAGCTCTGTTTTTTACGCTGAAGTATTATTTGACCAATCAAATGTAGCCCTTCTGATATGCGGCCAATCAGATGGGTCCGTTCACGTAATACGCCCGCCCCCTACGTAGACCCTTACCCCAGAATTCCACTATCTCCGCTCCGCCCCCGCTTTCCACTGCCGCTCGCTTCCCTTGTTCATCATGCTGGCTCAGATTAACAAACGCACTTTGTGCTGAGGTTTCTGGAATCAGCTCTGCTTTCAAATGTGAATGTGAGTCCGCTCAGTGTCGTTAAGCAGCTGATAATAACCGGGCTGACTCCGACACGTGCCGGTGAACCAACCCATCGTTAGCCCCAGGCTCTGGTTAGCTTCCAGCTAAAAGGCTACAGCACTCTCCTCCCAGTCCCACCCTGCTAAAGAGGGCCTGGAAAAGTTCCCCCACACATCAAAGTGATTTTTCATTTATGAGCTTTTATAACCTTGTTATTCAGGATAGTTGATTTGCTGCTGCACATAAACTGTCAGTCACAAGCTCTGCTAGCCGGTTATCTTAAGAGGAGCTAGTTCAATTTGTTAGCTTGTTATCAGAATCATAGTTGCAGTTTCATCATCTGAGCTGCTTTTTAAGATCTAGGTAAACTTGTTCAATTTGGGGTTAAAAACAAACGTTTTCATATATTTTCCATGTAATTTTTTTGCCAGTTCCTCTTCTGAAAGGTAGACAATTTTTTTTCTCTTTCCCTCAGAAAATCTTAATAGTCTCCTAGTTTGGCCCAGCACAGTTCACTTCCCAATTGCAGCAACAGCCTTATATCATAACCACATAAGTGGAGACAGGGGCGGCTGGTGAAAAATATTTTTGGTGGGGCTGTGCTATTTTTTTTTTTAAACAAACTTGTGCTTTCTGAGCTTTGTGCACAACTTCACTATTTCCTGAATTAAGCACAGCTCTTTTATTTCCTGTCTTACATCATTGGACAAACTGATTAATCCAGGTGTGTCTGACTATTGGCACGCTGCCTTGCAGACCAAGGTTGAAAAATACTGCATTAAATTGCACATAAAATAACATGACCATATATGGTAAATAGGCAATGCAAGAGGCAAGTAACAAAAACATTTTGTTTAATTTCAACATTTGAGTGAACACCAAAAATTACGAGCAGGTCACTGTTACAGTAATGGTAGTAAACACCACTTAGACAAAATGCCAGAAATTTACACTGTTAAATATTTCTGGAGTGTTGTGCCAAGGTCAACTTTATACAAAGATCAAGTGGATGCATGTGTGTGTGTGTGTGTGTGTGTGTGTGTGTGTGTGTGTGTGTGATACCTCATTTGTACAGAAATTTTGCACTTCTGTCCTTCTGAGTGGCAAAGCTCTCGATGAGCTTTTTATTGAAGTCAGGAATGTTTGTGACAAGCTTTTTTTTCCCTGGAGAGCATGGCAAGAGCATTCAGCCCATCCTGTGTCATGGTGTTCCTCAAGGAAAGTCTTAATCCTCTTTAAAGTAGAAAAGCACCTTTCTGATTCGGCTGTGGTCATGGGTGTGGTGACAAGAATCTTCTTTTGCATGGCTCAGGATGGTGTGAAAAACCTGTCATATGATAAATAAAAAACAACAGATAAGTACAAAGGAAACACTTTCATAGGAAATAATGTCATCAGTATCCTCTTACAAATGTCATATTTCCCAGTTTTTGGGACAATAAAACATTTCTGATTCTCAGTCAGATGTTTTTACCTCAAATGTAAAAACATCTGATTCTCAATCAGATGTTTTTACCTCAAATGTACGTGGACTGGTGCTGTCTATTGGAGCTGCCATAGTGTGGCTTCTACATATTCATGTCTATGTCAGCTGTGACCCAGCAATGACCCAACCCAGCTTGTGGAGCAAACAAGCGCCTTTCAGGCAAAACTAAACATGTTCACAACTGACTTGACTGATGAAAGAATGCTACATTTTCCCACACTCCGTAAAGCCACCTCTCCTCCGAAAGTCACGGCAGAAATGACTGGTTTAGTCGCGAAACTCAAGGACAACTTCACCAGTCGCCTGGAGGATCTGTCACTTCCAACAGAGGCGATGCAATTAACGAAAGATCCATTTGCTGCCATCGCTGAGGAAACATTGTCCATCAAAGCTAAGAAAGTGGTCTCTTCTATCGATGAGGGACAGTTCCTGCTGGAGTTGGTGGACATGCAGTCATCACTTACGATGCCACAAGAGCTGCGCACAAATGGCCCCGCTAAGTTTTGGAGCAAGATCAATGCCCATCAGTTCCCAAACCTCAGAAATGTAGCTGTGACTGTTCTCAGTATGTTTGGATCCACCTATATTTGTGAATCCAGCTTTTCCCATATGAATGCAATCAAAACAAACCTGCGCTCCTTTCTCACTGACTCCTTTCTGCACTACTGTCTGCGCATTGCACTCAGCTCCTATGAGCCAAATATTCCATTTCTTGTTCAAAACAAAAAGTGCCACCTCTCGCACTAAAGTTGCAAGAATAACGGTCAAGCTATGGTTATTGTAAATGTTTATTTAGTAGCTGCGACTGAGTTATTGGAGGTTAATAAAACAAATGTTTGTATTACCAGCTCTGCAGCTGGTAAATTAATACAGATCATTAAAGCAATAAAAGACATTGTGCATTGCTTTTTTTTTTTGTCGTTGTATTAGTGGTAGAGGTAATATCAGTCAAAATATTAAAATTTGATATTTAAACATTGTCCGTAAAATATATAATAAAGATTTGGGTATCCGGCCCAAAGCTGATCCACGATTTTGAAATCTGGCCCAGTAGGGAAAGTAATTGAATAGGCCTGCTTTATACTATCTTTCAGTCTAGTTTAGGGTGACCATACATCCTCTTTTCATCGGACATGTCCACTTTAAACTCTGTCTGGGGGGTCCGGGCGGGTTTCTTGTATTGATGATAATGTCCGGTTTTTCTTCCAGGAGCAGGGAACAAATTATGGGGGGGGCTGGATATCCTACACATCCAGGGAGAGCCGGAAAAAATGTTTCTACCTAAATTACGTCATTTATAGACTCAACGTGCCGGGTGTTTGAGTGCAGAGCAAAGAGAGCGGCAGAGCGATGATTGTTGTTGCGCAGCGCTACAGGCAGCTGCTTCCAGCGCACGGTCCATTCTCAAAGTGGTGCAACCAAAAAACTATAATTACCTCACGATTGTTCATGTCCACTCATATTCTCTACTTTCTGTTGTGCCTGAAGTGCTCGGCTACTGCGGAGCTCATCACCTGTGCTGTGGTGATTTCACCTCACTGACGCAGCATCGAAACGCGCTCTCGGCTTTGCGGTCAGGAGATCCCTTTGATCTGCTCAAAAGTAACTGATGAGGTGAAAAAGTAAGAATCCAGGCAGCAGATTTTCTGGAGAGTTTAGAGGAGATGCAGGAAGATGAGAGACAGACAGGACAGGAAATAGTTAAATAAAAACAAGAAAACAAAACAAAGTGTTGAAAAGTAAAATGTAGGTAGATTTATCTCCACTACACATTTTTACCTGTATAAAACAACAAGTTACACACATGTAATATTTATACATCTGATACAATTCAGATCACCTTCATAACTCAGTCACACACCCAGGGCCGTTTCAAGACATTTTGGTGGCCAAGGCAAAACAGAACCCCCCTCTGACGTCACTGACATGCTCTAATATTATCAGATGAAAAACTAAATTATCAGACATGCTGTCTCATCTGCTGCTTTTCTAAACTTGCAAAAAGTAACAAAACCATTTGAAAGCCACTATTTGTGGATTCTCTGAAAGTTTCCATGGAGTGTGTGACAACTTATGTTTTCATTGATCCTATCGTCTAATCTCACAACTGAAACAAGCATCCTTAATAATCTGTGCACAGGAAGCTTACCGATGCTGTAGTAAAACAAAAGGTATGATAATTTATTATTAATAAAACCTTGTTGCAGCACTAAAGCAGAAAAATGACATTTTGCAATAAATATGCAAAATATTTACATATGAATTGTTTTAGAGCCCTTTTATTGGCAGAATCTGATTCTAATTTTAGCTCTTACACCTGGAAAAAAAATGGGTCCCAACGTGGTTTGTGTGACATCATAGGCACAGATCCCCTGTCTCTAATGACCTTCTGACTCACAGTGATGCAGGGGACGGTTCTGTTCTGGTCCTGCTGGACCTGACTGCAGCCTTTGACACTGTTGACCATCACCTGCTACTGGAGAGGCTGAGAGACTGGGTAGGCCTATCAGGAACTGCTCTGGAGTGGTTCTCCTCTTATCTTTCTGAGCGCTCCTTTTCTGTGGCCGTCTCCAAGTTTAGGTCCTCCACCACCTCTCTTACCCATGGTGTCCCACAAGGTTCTGTACTGGGGCCTCTGCTCTTCCTCCTCTATCTGCTTCTTCTTCAGCACATCCTGAGCTCCTTCAAAGGAATCTCCTACCATCTTTATGCAGATGACATCCAACTGTGCATCTCCTTTAAGCAAAACCCAGTGAGTCGTGGAGGATGGCTGCTTATACTGAGCCAGGATCCTCTGGAGGTTTCTTCCTGTTAAAAGGGAGTTTTCCTCTCCACTGTCGCTTTATGCTTGCTAAGTATGAGGACTGCTGTATAGTCACTGACACTAGTCAGTGACTTGATGCAATTTGCTGGGTTTCTTATATAGGAAACATTATTTCTGATTGGCTTAATGAACTGACCTGAATTGGAATGTTTATTATGTGAAGTGCCTTGAGACGACTCTTGCCGTGATTTGGCGCTATATAAATAAACCTGAATTGAATTGAACTTTAAGCCCCATGAGATGTCTAAGCTGCAGCTGTTACACACCTGCTTAGACTCCTTTAAAACCTGGATGGCTGGGAGCTTTCTACAGCTGAATGAAGATAAGACTGAGATCCTCATCTGTGCCCCAGACAAGCTGTTTCCCATAGTCAGAGACTCTCTTGGTCAGCTTGCTTCTCACACCAAACCTTCCGTCAGGAATCTTGGTGTGACCTTTGACCCAGCTCTCACCGTGGATTCTCATGTGAGTTCTCTTGTTCGCTCTTCCTTCTTCCATCTCAGGAACATTGCTAAGCTGAGTTCCATTCTGTCCCGCTCTGAATTTGAGACAGTTCTCCACACCTTCATCTCCTCACGCTTAGACTACTGTAACTCTCTTTTCACGTGTCTGAGAAGAACCTCCCTGAACCATCTGCAGGTGGTTCAGAATGCCTGTGCTCGACTTCTGACCAAGTCCTCCAAACACACCCACATCACCCCGCTTCTCCTCCAGCTTCACTGGCTGCCAGTCAACTTCAGGGTTCATTTCAAGATCCTGGTTCTGGTCTATAGGGCCTTACATGGACAAGCACCATCTTACATTGGTGATCTTCTTAGTCCCTACACCCCCAGCAGGTCCCTGAGGTCCAGTGATCAAAGCCTACTGGTTGTGCAGCACCAGGCTAAAGACCAAAGGTGACAGATCATTTGCTGCTGTGGCCCCCAGACTCTGGAACTCTCTCCTCCTGGGCCTGAGATCAGTGGACTCAGTGGTCTCCTTTAAAAAGCAGCTGAAGACTCAGCTGTTCATGCTTTGGTGTGACCTTCATCACCACTCTCTCTTTATTCTGCTCTCCCACCTATTCCACCTTCCTCAGGATCCACTGATTTCCCTCTTTCCTACTCACTCTCTCTTTCAGCAGCTGGAAGATAAAGATGGAGAAGTCGTTTTAATGGACAGAAGACATCGACGAGAACAGTGAGGCTCAGGAAACAACTTCATACTGCTGGAGACTATCCCTGGAAAGGAGGTGTCCTTCCCCTTTGCTGCCTTGAACCGCCCCTTTGGTTGCCTCTCCCGGTATCTGCTAGGGTAGACGATTCGTTGTTTGTCTCGCTCTGGCAGGCGATGCCAAAGCGCGATGAGTCTGTCTACCCTGCTGTCAGACAGTCCCTGGAGACTCCTGAGCTCCACCAGGGCCTGAGCCAGCTTCAGGACTTCCGGCCGACGTTCCTGCGTGATTAGATGAGAAAATCAGCTTTAGCTTTTACTGACACCTGAAAATGAACAGTTTACAGAAATAAAACAGGTTTCTCACCTGGGATGAAGCGGTTCAGGTGGAGATGGAAGGACTCCAGGGAAGTGGAGCTCCTCGCTCAGCGATAGGACGAGCAGTCTGACCCCTCCTTTTGTCAGACCGCCCGTCTGGGTGTACAGCTGCACGCCTGGGTGGTCCTGGATGCAGCTGAGGTGGCGCCTCTGCATGTCCCAGATGTCCTGGATGCGGAGAGCGTCAAGCAACTGGAAGTTCAGCGTGTTGTGTCCTGTGGGCCCTCTGAAGGTGTCGAGGAGGTTTTGGAGGAGAAGCGTCGTCTCCTCGGCTCCACGCATCCTCCTGCGGCAGTGGAGCCTCCATTCCTCCTTGCCGATCCGCTGGATCACATCAGCATCCATCAGGTTGACCATCACGTGCGTCCCCTCCAGCTCGGACCGCTTGGCACCCATGAGATGGCGAGCATTTTCTGCGTCCACCTCGAAGATGCAGTGATAGGTAATTTGATTTCATCCCATATTACCTTAAAGGACGACACACCCTTTGATAGAGAGAGAGAGAGTAAATTGATTATTTGTAATGTCCATGTGTGTGGCTGAACCAGCCCCCACTCTGCTCAAGCCTCAAAGCTTTCTCCTCACTTGCTCTGTATACCTGCATTCTTCAATTATCTGGTAGATAATATTTAACCTCCATAACCCTGGAACCTGAAATAAACACACATGACAACAAGGAAGACATTTTACACTGAATTAGCCAAATGAGGGGGAGATCACCGAAATGACACATAACTCTCTCCAGAGCTAGCTGCCAGGTGACTCCCCCCAGTCCTCAGAGTCTTCAGTGGTTTTATTCAAGCAAAGGGTGGGGGGGAGAAGGCGGGCCTTCTCAAGTTACAGAGGTACAGAGTTTTCTCAATTAACATCCTTGCTCAACCTTTTTATGAACAGCCAACACAGAGATTCATGATGTGTAATGGGCATCTTTTAGGTCTCAAAAAGGTACATTTATAAAAATACCCAACATGCAGTAAGACAGCTGCCTCATGAAGGTGGGATCCAGCTCGTGGCTCTCTGTGGTGACACCTGATGTGAAGCGGCGCATCAGATGCCAGATGTCCAGCCGAACTATGAGCTGTTCCCACTCCTGCGACAGAGAGGTTAGTCATTGGAGTGCACCACAGTCAAGATCAGAACCCAAAAATCATTCACTGCTCTATAAATTGTCTTTTACAGAAATTAATTTGGGTGTCTGATTGGTTTAAAATTTTCAGAAAGACATTGGGTAGAAATTCAGGTGACCTGGTGATCCATTAAAGTAATTCACAACAAAATAATGTATCATCGCGATTAAAAATCAAATAAACAACTAAAGAGGTCAGTCAGCAGTGATGCAAGTTTACACCAGAAATAAGGTCTTGGACACGCCGTCCTGTTTGCAGCAGTCGCGGTCCACGTACATGAGCTGAGGGGCAGGTACCTCGGCTAATTGGCACTGCCTCATCAGTCCGGCCGCCATCTTGGACAGGCCCTTGGAGCCCTCGCAGCAAGTGAGGATGCTCATGAGGACCTGGCCGTGCTCGTTACCCACGTTGGAAGCCCAGGCGGCCCTGCCAGAGGCGACACCTGCGAGCTTCTTCGTCACCTGCACACAGAGAACTTCCTGCGTAAAGACCAGCAGAACTGTTGTTCACAAGCAGCAAGTAAACACAAAGCAGTGACCGACCTTATTTGTGGAATCCATCTTTAGGATGGATCCGAAGGTGGACGTGATCCTGGCCTTGTACTCGTCCAGCCGAGTCAGCACATCATAACCGTAAACTGTCCGCAGCCAGACGGGTGAGGGCACAGGGGGCATCTGGGGAGGTGGTGTGATCTGCCCCCTCGTGCTGCCCAAGGCCAGGAACTGCTCGCAGACGCCGAGGTACTCAATCGCTCTCCGCATCCAGGCGTCAGAATGCTGCTCCCACAGGGTGTTGCACAGCTGATTGGCACTGTTGCCCAGAGTGCGCGATCTCAGCATAGCAACCACCCTCTGGTCACAGGACAGCCTGCGTGAACAAAGCAAACACTACCACATCAAACTCAGCTGGACACACCCACGTGTGCACACATTTTCACTTCTTTGATACTTGTACGTGAGTACAGCTGGAAACTGGCAGATGTAGGTGGGGGGCAGCTGCCTTACGATGCCCTGTGACCACCCTCCGACCTTCTTCTTACATCGACGGCACTCCAGGTACTCAGTGGCCATGAGATACCAGCCGTCGATGTCCAGGACCCTCCGGCTGGTCCTGTAGAGCCCAGCCTTTTTCAGGATGGTGCTGCACAAAGGCTGGGGGCACGTCAGCTGCAGGTGCCACATCCTGTGAGGCATCCACAGGAAGAGCCGACATGCAAAGAAGGGGTCAGGGGAGGCGGGAGGCTGATTGTAGATTGCCCGGGGCTGGGGAGGATACCACCAGGGACTGAGCTCCGTGATGAGCCGCGGCCTCCCAGCACCGTCCCTGGTGAACAGCACCCGGTCGATCCTCTCCTGCTGTTCTGCAGTCAGAGCTGCCTGCCAGGACTCAGGCAGCAACTAGAGAGAGAGAACAAAGCAGCAGAGTAAGAAAGGCCTGAGGGAACCCTTAATGTCTGATGCCTCACCTTAGAGCTGGCAGCAACCAAGCAAAGTGTAACTGAACCCAAACTTACAACATCTGTTCACATCTGACTGTTACCAACAAAATACGAAATGAACACATTTCTGTCACTTACTTCCCCCTTGGTCAGCTACCGCCTGGACCAGCTCTTCGTCAATGGGCTCCCCAGATGCTGTGGGTGGACGAGCTGGTCTGAAGGAGGCTGGAAATCAAATCATCAAACATCAGGCTTCTGTTCCAGAAAGCGTGAGTGTGAAACACTCAATGTGCTAACCTTGAGCTAAAGAATACAAATGAGATCATTAAACAGGTTCCTGGGTTCGACTCCTGGCCGGCCAAATCGAGACCGAAGCATCTCTGGGCAAGATGCTGAACCCCCAGCCCTCCGGCAGACCCCGGAGCCACCAAAACAGAAAGTTGAGCAAGGGGAAGGGACACGGGGTGGCCCAGAAACAATTGAATGATTGCTAATGGCTGATTTTTGATTCTCATAGGCAGATGATAGCACACACACACGGGTGGCAACAGCGGCAACGGTGGAGGCGCTACAAAATACTGGTAGGTTAGGTTGTTGATGATAGAAACAATTGATAGTGATAATGATAACAATAACAATCATGATCATGTCGTGGCAGAACCTAGCTGCTGTGGACCCGCCACCAGATGGATGAGCCACACAGGCGACGTGCAGAACCGCCGTGTTGACATGTTCAGGAGCAGAATGAGCCCAGTTGGAAATGAAGGTGTGCATTAGTCTGGGAGTACTCCACCTGCAGAGACCTACCAGCAAAGGGCGTTAAATAACATGCTTCATTACTGCTGCTGCAGAAGAGGCTGGTTCACTTAAAGGCCCCATGTGTGAAATCCATTGAAATCATGATGAAATAATGTGACTCTTTAGCACCACGCAGTTCACAGAAGGTATTGCAGCTGCGGTGGCCCACTCCTGAGTTTGACTGTATAATCAATTTCCAACCCGTCAGTGGCGGCTGGTGAAAAATATTTTTGGTGGGGCTGTGCAATTTTTTTAAACAAACTTGTGCTTTCTGAGCTTTGTGCACAACTTCACTATTTCCTGAATTAAGCACAGCTCTTTTATTTCCTGTCTTACATCAATGGACAAACTGATTAATCCAGGAGTGTCTGACTATTGGCACGCTGCCTTGCAGACCAAGGTTGAAAAATACTGCATTAAATTGCACATAAAATAACATGACCATAAATGGTAAATAGGCAATGCAAGAGGCAAGTAACAAAAACATTTTGTTTAATTTCAACATTTGAGTGAACACGAAAAATTATGAGCAGGTCACTGTTACAGTAATGGTAGTAAACACTACTTAGACAAAATGCCAGAAATTTACACTGTTAGGACTTATGGAAAGTGGAAACACTTTCATAGGAAATAATGTCATCAGTATCCTCTTACAAATGTCATATTTCCCACTTTTTGGGACAATAACACATTTCTGGTTCTCAATGAGATGTTTTTACTTCAAATGTGAAAACATCTCATTGAGAATCAGAAATGTTTTATTGTCCCAAAAGCTGGGAAATTTGTTTGCTGCAGCAGAAGTGTAACAAGTAAAATGGAATCAGATTTATGTATGTACAAATTTACTTGAAATACACATTTACATGATTAAATATGTATAATAGGTATTTGTGTTGAAATTAGTTTTTACAGTTATTGCACATTAAACAATGTACATGTTATTAAACAAATGTCCCGGTTTGTGGGTCAACCAAGGATTTCAGATTCTGATTGTCTTGTTTACAGAAATGTAATGTACAGCTTACCTCTGCACCCAGCTGCTGTTCTCCCTGTCCAAACGTCCTCCGTTTCTTTGTTGGCTGCTGCACTGATGCGCTGCATTCCTCAGTCAGAGAATGAATGGAGTCCCCAATGAGACACAAGTTCCACATCCACCTTCTGTGGATCCCAGCTGTTTTGAATAACAAACACAGAAAGCAAAATAACGCATTAGCGTGATTGCATCCAGCTAGCCACTGCTTCCTGGTGTACCAATTTTGGGAGAAGCGTCGTGTGTACAGTTTACCCTTCTCCTTGTCCTGCTGGCTTATCTTTACGTCGGGCTGATCTGGTCCAAGCTCTTTGACATTAAGTTTTTCCACCATAGTTCTCCTCTCGAACGGATACTGGAGAAGAGACCGAACAGAATTCAGTGGCTGCTGAGATCCGGTATCCATGTTGTAGGCGCACTGGCGTCCATGTCTACGTCTGCGTCATGACCGTCACGAGTCACGACCAAAAACGTGCTGGAGTCGAGACTCTCCGAGTTCTACCGAACACCAACGAAAGCCTTGGCAGTAGCTCTATCGCCCATCATGCTTCTGAAACAACGTCGACGCTGATTGGATACATTCCCATTCCTACCCTTTGATTTTCTTGTCAGCAATTGGACAACTGGTCCCATCTTGTTTGGGCGATTGAAAAACAGCACACAGCCTCCACCGCTCGGCAGAGACCGGCAGAGATCGGCAGAGACCAATATATGTTTATGTTTATGTTTATTCATTTTGCAGACGCTTTTATCCAAAGCGACGTACAATTTTTATAACCTGTAGGGCATGTTGTGATCTGTGGGGGAAACCGAAGTACCCGGAGGAAACCCACGCATGCATGGGGAGAACACGCAACTCCACGCAGAAAGGCCGCAGCCGAGTTTTGAACCTGCGACCTTCGTGCTGCGAGGCAACAGTGCTAACCACTGCGCCACCATGCAGCCCAATATAGATATATATATATGATTTATTTTTGTTACAAAACACACAATTAACTTAGAATATGTGATTATTGTTAATTTTATTTATTTATTAAAATAAAAATTAAAAACACAGGGGAAACTGGGAGGGCGGCACCCTATCGCCCTCTCCTGGCCAGCCGCCACTGCAACCCGTGTAGCCTAACCCACACAAAGCTTAAAACAAGCTACTCGACCTTTTTAAAAAAATTCTGTCCCCCGTGTCGGGAGATCGCTCTTCTGGCTATTTTCACGATATTTGTGATAAATGTTTACGGGAAAATTATGTCATGTAATGTAATTATGTTATACCTGTTCACTCTTGCAGCAAGCTTATTTATCGTTTTTGAAAGTTATGTAAAAAGATGTAATCTCACTCAGTTTAACATCTTTTATTTGAGCTAGTTTAGTCCTCATAATGGACTATAAGTTCTGTGAATTTGGAAATATTTGCTCTTGACTGCCTAAGTGAAACAGAATATTTCAGGGGAACATAATTTCCCACAACACCCGTTTCACGTGGCTCTTGGTGAGCTCGATGTAAACAACGTGGCCGCCGCTACCAGCTTATATGTATATGGAGCGATCACTGGCTGCTCGTTAGCCACAGCTGGCGAAGGAGTGTTGGTGAGCCGGGGACACGCTGGAGATCAAGTTAACAATGTTGTCTTATCCACCAGCTAGGGTTGTCACGGTGTGAAAATTTAACCTCACGGTTATTGTGACCAAAATTATCTCGGTTTTTGGTCGAGCGCTGGAGCGTGTTGGGAGAGACTGCAGGCTGCAGGAAGAGAGGAGACTTGAGTAGAAGTACTTTGGAACGGACACGTTGGGACTGGGTCGGGAGTTCTGGTACTAGGAAAAGATGAGTGAACAACTTGAAGTGAGTTTGGAGTCAGAGACACTAATCGGAAGCTGGCGTCCAGATAATAGCGGGCGGGGATCTGAACATATGCAGCTTCCTTGTGTTGGACAAGATGAGGAACTGACACATTTTATGCATCTCTAAAAATAATCTCTCCCCTACAATGACACAATAACACTAATCCCAAAACCCAACAAAGATAAATTGCTTCTAGATAACTGGAGACCCATAACGCTCCTATGTAATGATACTAAATTACTGGCCCGTGTATATGCTAACTGCTTGAACAATTGTTTATAATGGGTGAATATCAGTCAGCCTTTGTAAAGGGTAGAAATATACACAATCATATTCGGTGAATCCTTGATATGCTTGATTATAACGAGCTGATAGCATCTGAAAGCTTGATTTTGTTTCTAGACTTCTGTAAAGCCTTTGATACGGTTGAGCATCCCTTTCTGTTAGATACACTACATCACTTGGGTTTTGGGGACAAAGTTTGCAAAATAATAAGAATGTTTTATTCCGACATATCTAGTTGTGTCTCTCTTAATCCAGGAATGACCAACAGATTTGAGGTTGAAAAAGGTATTCGACAGGGATGTCCGATCTCCGCCAAACTGTTCATACTGACCACACAGTTGTTAGCGCTTGCAATCCTAAAAGACCAACATTTAAAAGGCACAAATATTTTTGATAAGGAATTTAAAATAAGCCAATTCACTGATGATACGGACCTATTTCTAAAGGATAAATCTATGGTAGTGCACGCCCTCAACACCACCTCGTTATTTTCCCAGGCTTCAGGACTGTCTTTAAATATCAACAAGTGTGAATTACTTCCGGTTCATTCATGCAATGAATCGGAGATAGATTCAATAAGGGTGGTAACCGAAGTGAAATATCTAGGTATAGTTATGACCAAAAACACAATAAGGAGAGAAGAAATAAACATCTCTAGTTGTATATCGAACATGAAATTTTCTCTCAGTAGAAGGCTAACATGAGTCCTAACTATTTTTGGAAGAGTCATTCTCTCTAAAGCAGAAGGAATCTCTAAATTAATATACCCCTGCCATTCTCTCTATATTTCTCCCAAAAATATTAAGAAAGCTAGCTCCATAATTTTTCAGTTTCTCTGGAGAAACAAAACTCATTATATTAGAAGGTCCCAATTAGTAAAGGACTACAACAAAGGTGGTGTTAAAGCCCTAGATTTTGAATCCTTAGTTGGTACCTTTAAAGTTAATTGGCTCAAAGCTTGTTTAACTCAGTCTGATTCTATGTGGTTCCATATACCCAAATCTTTATTTAAGAAATTAGGAGGATTGGAATTTTTGGTAAAATGTGATTTCCAGATCAACAAAATTCCAATGAAACTTTAAAACTTGCATAGACAAATTCTTTTGTTTTGGAAAATGGCATTCACGCACAATTTTTCTCCCCACATGTCAACATTACAGAACAACAGAGTAGTTATGGTTAACGGAAAGTCCCTTTACATTAGAAACTGGCATGAGAAAGGTATTCTGTTTATGGACTCAAATGGGAATTTCCTTGATGTTAAATCATTTACACAAAAATTTAACTTTAACTGTCATCAAAAAGAATTCCATAAAGTTTGTAGAGCTGTCCCAGCGGCGCTACAGCTCCTAATACATAATAATATGTTACATTCTAAGGTTTCACCAACACTACCTAATCTTAAAATAGGTGAATTTAGGCTACTGGACAGTAAATTGGGAAATAAAATCATTAATGCAAATTTTAAAGCTATTCTATATCAAGGTTTTACTGCTGGAAGGTTTTTACAAGCCCTTAATAGGGACCAATCCTTTATGGAAGAAGCCTTTTCTAAATTTGTGAAGTGGCCAGTTGCACCCAAAGTCAGAGAAACACATTTTAAAGTAATCAATAATGTTTACCCAGTTGCTGATTTTCTAGAGAAAAGGTTCAAATTTGAAAGTATGCAGTGTACCTTTTGTGACTCAGCCTGCGAGACATTACATCATCTCTTTTTTTGGTGTCCAATATAAACTAATTTCTGGTTGCAAATATATAATTGGATTTCACTAAAAATTAATAATATTCCAAGATTTGAAGTTGATCATATTATTTTCTACATGGATAATCTGCCTCCCTTTGTTAGTGATTCTCCTTGGGAAATACCATATTCACTGTAGCAAGTGGAAAAACCTATTACCCTCCTTTGCCAGATTTATAAATGACTTTAAACAATATTTTTCCTCGCTTAAGCGTCTAAAATCAGGCCGATTTGCTACAATTTATGACAAAATCTCATCTCTCCTGGTCTTAGACTATTAGGCTCTTATCTTCTGTGCTCCAGGACTATATTTTTATCTGCAGGAGTATTATTTGGATGTTGTGTTTGCATTAACCCCCTGTCTTCATTTTTGTTATGTTCCATTTGTTTTCACAAATCTATTTTATGTTGTACGTAGATGCTGTCATATTATTCATGAAGTTGTTAGTTTTGGCCGTTGTACTGACGTGACTGTAATCCTCAACAAGAATATGTATCTTGTTCAATTAGAAATAAAAAAAAACATAATAATAAAAAAGTAACGACACGCCCCCCCAAAAAGCGCACTTTCTCCATATATGGGCATGTGTCCGGGAAGCAACGTTGTACGGCACAGGTAGAAATAGAACAAAGGGACCCTTATAACTGAGCCTGGCGTGTAGCGCAGTGGCTAAACCTGTACCCTTAGCTACAGGGGATCGGGGTTCGATTCCCCAAGCGCCGCCGATGATTGGAACTGGGCTTAAGCAGCAATCCTTGCTGGCGGGATCTGTGCTAGTTAGATAGGTTGAAATAAAGCCCATCCTGCTAGCACTGGTTGCTGCTGAAGCACGATCCATAGGCGCCAGGTTTGTTTTATTACACTTTTATCTCTAATGCTTTTTTCACACCTCAATAAACAACATGTCTCAAGCATGGCCGTAGGAACACACAGGGATTTTTTATGCACAATATTAACAAAAATATACATCTCAAACTGCCGTCATGGTTTTCAGTCAGACTAAATGTAATGATGACCACAAACAATCGTGCAGCTCAGCTTGTTTACCAATGATCATGAGAAAAAGAAGCAGGATGAGTGTTGATCAACAGAAAACATGAAGGTAACCAGGTGGAAAAACTTACCTTTATTTACATTCTTCTTCGAAAACCTGCTGAACTTATTTTTACCTCGTCTCACAGTTTAAGTCGTTTCTGTTCCTTGACGACACGTTTTGTTTTCACTGTTTAGCGATCTCATTTAGCAAGCCAGTGTAACATTTAATCACACTTTATTCGTTATTTTTAACTATAGCAATAGATTGTTTCCGAGTTGAAAATGTATTATTACTAGTTTGCCATCCAAATGAACTCTTCAGATATCAGAGATGTAAGTCTTCCAAGGACAAATGATGCAACCTTTGCTACAACTCCTATCTACAAATACACTCTTCCTGCAGAAACTATTTTCTTATTTGCAGAAACGTATTAATTACAGTATCCGGCTCTCTAAATAGCAGTATGTATTCAAGGAATAAAATTAATGACATCAACAATTTTAAAACAGATTATTTGTTTCTGGGAAGACTGTACTTGTAAAATCAGTTTAAATGTCTGGATATAAAAAAAGTTTTACAAATAACAGCTATAATTCAAGTATATAAAATGGGTTTGTCAATATTAATTCCAACTAGTGCAGTTGTTATTTAACTTAAATATAATTTCTACTGGTACCAAGATAATTTTATTTTCAACGACTAGTAATAATACATTTTCAACTCGGAAACAATATATTATTGCTATAGTTAAAAATAACGAATAAAGTGTGATTAAATGTTACACTGGCTTGCCAAATGAGATCGCTAAACAGTGAAAACAAAACGTGTCGTCAAGGAACAGAAACGACTTAAACTGTGAGATGAGGTAAAATTAAGTTTAGCAGGTTTTCGAAGAAGAATGTAAATAAAGGTAAGTTTTTCCACCTGGTTACCTTCATGTTTTCTGTTGATCAACACTCTTCCTGCTTCTTCTTCTCATGATCATTGGTAAACAAGCTGAGCTGCGCGATTGTTTGTGGTCATCATTACATTTAGTCTGACTGAAAACCATGACGGCAGTTTGAGATGTATATTTTTGTTAATATTGTGCATAAAAAATCCCTGTGTGTTCCTACGGCCATGCTTGAGACATGTTGTGTTTATTGAGGTGTGAAAAAAGCAGTGTAATAAAACAAACCTGGCGCCTATGGATCGTGCTTTAGCAGCAACCAGTGCTAGCAGGATGGGCTTTAGTTCAACCTATCTAACTAGCACAGATCCCACCAGCAAGGATTGCTGCTTAAGCCCAGTTCCAATCATCGGCGGCGCTTGGGGAATCGAACCCCGATCCCCTGTAGCTAAGGGTACAGGTTTAGCCACTGCGCTACACGCCAGGCTCAGTTATAAGGGTCCCTTTGTTCTATTTCTACCTGTGCCGTACAACGTTGCTTCCCGGACACATGCCCATATATGGAGAAAGTGCGCTTTTTGGGGGGGCGTGTCGTTACTTTTTTATTATTATGTTTTTTTTTTATTTCTAATTGAACAAGATACATATTCTCATTGAGGATTACAGTCACGTCAGTACAACGGCCAAAACTAACAACTTCATGAATAATATGACAGCATCTATGTACAACATAAAATAGATTTGTGAAAACAAATGGAACATAACAAAAATGAAGACAGGGGGTTAATGCAAACACAACATCCAAATAATACTCCTGCAGATAAAAATATAGTCCTGGAGCACAGAAGATAAGAGCCTAATAGTCTAAGACCAGGAGAGATGAGATTTTGTCATAAATTGTAGCAAATCGGCCTGATTTTAGATGCTTAAGCGAGGAAAAATATTGTTTAAAGTCATTTATAAATCTGGCAAAGGGGGGTAATAGGTTTTTCCACTTGCTACCTTTGACATTTGAATCGATTCGGTACTAATTCCCGGTACCTAGGAATCGATACCGGTACTTAACGGTAACAATTTTCGATACTTTTGAGTGTTTAATATTTAAATTCTCTTTTATAATTAAATATATATATTTCTCAATATATAACCATATTTGATAAATATCACGATAAATAACATACAACTGTTTGTTTTTCTAGATTGTTTTAATATCGTCCTTGTAGTTTTATAAGCTGATAGTTAAACTGAAGCAAACATCTTTACTGGGAACTAAATTTACTGTGTATCTTCATTCCTTTTGCCATCTTTTTCATTTGATTTGTCCTACTGGGAAGCTAGAATTTCCGAGGAGAAAGCGAACGCACCATTAGCTGATAACAATGGTGGCAATGGAAGCTAACATATCAAGCTAACGTTATCTTAAACAGTTTATTCATTGGAATTTTGTTGATCTGGAAATCACATTTTACCCTTTTTTACACATTTTAAGCCTGGTTTATGCTTCTCCGTCAGCTCCGCAAGGGACAGACAGGCACGGATTGATGGAAGCATTTTGCTCTCATACTTCTCCGTCTCCTGGAGAGTGTTGCAAAGCAATTGCCCGGCAGGACAACAGAGGGCATAGCGCTGTTCTGTGGTATCCTGTCGTGTATCCGGTCCAAGATCGTGTGTTTATATTGTGTTTTTTGTGTATATAAGAGACTTTTAACACGGACATATTTGTCTCTCATTCTCCCACCTCTTCATGCGCTCCCCACCTCTAAACCCACGTTTCCTGTCATTTCCGTCCACAAATAAAATGCTTGCTGCGCATCTTTTCACTCCTCCAGTCACGGGAGGATGAAACGTTCATATTTTTAGAGTTTTTTCGCGAGGTATTCTTCAAGCTTCTCCGTGTCTGCCGCTAGTTATCCTCGGCTCTCTTTGCAATGGCGGCGCTGTAAACAACAGCGGCATCCTGACCAATCACAAGCTTGCGTAATCCGTCTCGTTTGGATGTTTAAAAATGTGGGCTCGACTCCGTACGTACTTGCGTGCCTGCCGGAGCCCTACGCAAGGACGTTGCATGTCTCCACACTGACGCAGACGGAGAAGCATAAACCAGGCTTAAGCCATCTACTGAGAGAACATTTCATGTTCGATATGCAACTAGAGATGTTTATTTCTTCTCTCCTTATTGTGTTTTTGGTCATAACTATACCTAGATATTTCACTTCGGTTACCACCCTTATTGAATCTATCTCCGATTCATTGCATGAGTGAACCGGAAGTAATTCACACTTGTTGATATTTAAAGACAGTCCTGAAACCTGGGAAAATAACGAGATGGTGTTGAGGGCGTGCACTACCATAGATTTATCCTTTAGAAATAGGTCTGTATCATCAGTGAATTGGCTTATTTTAAATTCCTTATCAAAAATATTTGTGCCTTTTAAATGTTGGTCTTTTAGGATTGCAAGCGCTAACAACTGTGTGGTCAATGAACAGTTTGGGGGAGATTGGACATCCCTGTCAAATACCTCTTTCAACCTCAAATCTGTTGGTCATTCCTGGATTAAGAGATACACAACTAGATATATCGGAATAAAACATTCTTATTATTTTGCAAAATGTGTCCCCAAAACCCAAGTGATGTAGTGTGTCTAACAGAAATTGATGCTCAACCGTATCAAAGGCTTTACAGAAGTCTAGAAACAAAATCAAGCTTTCAGATGCTATCAGCTCGTTATAATCAAGCATATCAAGGATTCACCGAATATGATTGTGTATATTTCAACTCTTTATAAAGGCTGATTGATATTCACCTATTATAAACAATTGTTTAAGCGGTTAGCATATACACGGGCCAGTAATTTATAATCATTACATAGGAGCGTTATGGGTCTCCAGTTATCTAGAAGCAATTTATCTTTGTTGGGTTTTGGGATTAGTGTTATTGTGTCATTGTAGGGGAGAGATTATTTTTAGAGATGCATTCCAGAAGAGCGTTAAACAACATTACTCTAATATTTTCCCAAAAACAGATGTAAAATTCTACAGTTAACCCATCAATTCCTGGAGATTTACCTTTAGGCATTTGTTTTAATGATTTATCCAACTCGCCAGTCTCAAGTTTTCCCTCTGTAAAAATTTTTAAGTCATTTGCTAGTGGTGTATGTGATCTTTTATTTTTCCCAAAAAATCTGTGGCAGTTTCTTTTGAATAATGGGATTCGTACAATTCTCTGTAAAAGTGAAATGTTCCTTGTTTATTTTATCTGGATCATCTGTTATTCCATCTTGCAATGAGAGTTTACAAATATTTTTTTGTTTGTCTTTGTTTTTCTAGATTGAAAAAATATGAAGATTTTTTTTCTCCTTCTTCGATCCATTGCGCTCTTGAGCGTACATAAGCACCATTAGCTTTTCTAGATAAATATTATCTAGTTGAGATTGAAAATTATTAAGAAGAATATGGTCCACCAGTGATAGATCCTTTTTGAGGCATAGTTTGTTGATACCTGCAACAATGTTTTGTTGCTCATGTTTTTTCTGTTTTGAGGAGGATTTATTTATTTTGGTCGATACCGTTTTAATTTGGAATTTGAACCATTCCCATTTGTTCAAACTTGACATTTCCAGCGCTTCAATTTCCTCAATTAAAGCTTTACCTTCCTTACAGAAGTCCGAATTATGTAAAAGGCTGTTATTAAACTTCCATACTGCAGTTCTCTGTACTCGCTTGTATTACGTCCCCGGCTCTCTAGGAGAGATGAGGAGGGGAGTAATAAAAGTAGTGTGTGGATTTAATAATAAACAGTGCTGTGTCGCTATAAAACAAGGGATTTATTACAAAAGGAATGGCATATTTACAAAGAATTAAATAGCAATACTATATACAAAACCAAAGGAGCAATATTTAATAAGGAGAAACCAAAAACACCAACCCAGAAGGGGATGGGGGTAAACAACCGAGAATATACTATTTACACAAAAAGGGAAATCCAAAGCCTACGTCAAATATGGTCCGAAGTCAAATTGCCAAATTGTCAAATCCTAAATCTAAATCCAAAACCGAGAGCACCGAAGACTAATTATGACGAGTTTTACCAAAGAGCGAACGAGGAGAAGAGAATAGAATAAACTGTTTCCAGTCTACTCTTCCCTTGGACCTTCTCCTCGACCTAGAGCAGGAAGGCAGCTTTTAACAGCTGCCAAGTGATTTCTGATTCCAAGCAGCTGGGGCACCGGGAGACAGACGAGGCAAAGGCCTATGGGGCCATCTTGTGGCCGAAAAGGGGCACAGCACGTAACACCCACCCACTTAAGAGAATAAATGGGGGGTCTCAAAAGGGCCAACATTTATTCAAAGGAACGAGGTCTCCCGCTAGCTAAACACACAAAACACTAAACTAACTACCCCTGGATCTTCTCAAGGCGGGCAGATTAAACACGAAGTATCACGCTGTGCTGATCCCCAGCGCAGTGGAGTGTTCCCGAGATTAGGGATGCATCGATCCACATTTTTCCACTTCCGATCCGATACCTGAATTTGGATATCCACCGATACCGATATTATTTCGATACTAGAGGAATATTTGTTTTAATGTCATTATGATTATTATTATGGTTGATTTTATAAGGCTATAATAAACTCTTTTCTACAAGAATAATATGCAATTGTGAGAAAGCCCTACAAGTAAGAGCCCAGCACCATGTCCCAAAAGATAAGTTGAGATCAGTGAGGTCATAAAACAACTAATTGTCTATCCTAAAAAAAAAAAAAGCAACTAATGTTTCAAATTGAAATTTATTCAATTTCAAGGCAGGGTTACTGGACACAAGTGCAATATGCACAATCAAAGAAACAAACCCTTTCATTTGAACTAAACAGCCCAGGTCCAAATAATCACACTAGGCAGTTACACATTTTTAAAGTGTCAAATATGAAATGAAACGGGTAAACTTCCATAAAACTACTTCAAATAAAATAGAGGGCTGCTTTATCCAATCCCCACAAATTAAGTTCACTGTCTTTTGTAGCATCAAAAATGTAATTTTCAAGTATAAAATCACACTATCAAAAAAAAGTGCATCTGAAACAAATTCAGTAAGTCCTTGCTCATCTAGCAGTAAAAAAAAAACTAAAGTTTTCAAATGTTAAACATTTTGAATTAAAGAAAAGTGCAATGTAAACAAACAGCAACAGTGTGCATCTGAAAAGTACAATTCAAGCATTGGAGATTTTGCACTGAAGGTGACCTAGATAAAGTTAACAATCTTGTCAGAGTCTGGAACTATTCTTGAAAAAAAAATGTAAATGCGTGAGATACTTAAACGTTGTTCATCTAATCTCACTTAAACAATGACAGGTTCTTTCTGAGGAATATAAGCATATCTGCTCTTTCTGCTGTCAGACGATTACTTTTTTCATCCACAATATTGGATGCTGTACTAAAGAGTCTTTCACTTTCAACACTCGTTGAAGGATCACTCAGGAACTTTACTGCAACAGCAGCAAGGAGAGGAAAGCGGGCATGGTTGTCTGCCCAGTACTGGAAAGGGCTGTCTAGCTCACCAATTGTTGGTTCTTTCAAGTACATTTGCATCTGGATAACTGCTGCCTGGGTACCTTGTGCAGGTTCATCGTGTTCCTCCAGAATTTTGTCATACAGACTTCTAAAGCTACTCTTACTTGTGGTAGGAGGAGAACTAGCATCCACATGAGCAACCTTTTCTGCTGGCTCTGGGTCTGGCTTCCTTGTCCCTGCTTTGTCAGCTGATGCCTTGGCCAGCGCTCGCTCCATCTCTTGCTTGAGGAGATTCTTTGCCGTCCTGGCAGCTTCTCCCCCAGTAAAGAATCTGACACAAAAAACAAAATGGGTTGAGTACAACTTTATTTGTTGCTCCTGCAAGAGCCTGGCCTGCCTGGATGCACACAGACCCATAGAGATAATACACATTATATTTAAACTTAGACAATATTAATAATTAATGCATTAATAAAATATGCCTCACCTGTCCTTGTAACGAGCATCCAGTAGAGTCGCAACAGCGTAGAGGGATTCACTTTCGATGCTGCTGAATCGCCTGTTGACAGCTTGGAGGAGTGTGCTCTTCATTGTTTTGATGCCGCTGTCGGTACTGTTCTCTTCTGCTAGCAGACGTTTTAAAACAATGACGGCTGGGATAACGTCGGCTGCAGTGGAGGTCGCTGAGCTGATTTTCCTCGTCAACTCCTCGAACGGTTCCAGCACGGTCACAGTTTTTTCCAGTAAACCCCACTCGTTGGCTGATAAAGTTGCGGGTAAGTTGTGGTTGGCAGCATAAGCACAGAGAGCTCGCTTCTCAGTCAGAAGGCGCTTGACCATGTAGAAAGAGCTATTCCATCTTGTCTGGACGTCTTGAACGAGACGAGCTGGAGTGGACGTGGTTCCCGCTCCCTGCATTTCACGCTGCAGGTCTTCCAAGCGAGACTGCGCCAGTTGGGAATGCTTGAAATGTGCGACAATGTTTCGGCTGTTTGCTAATGCATCGCTAACACAGCGTTGCGACATCAGCCCTTCATGCACTACGAGCTGCAGCGTGTGAGCAAAACATCCCAGGCTAGGAACTGCCACGTCTTCCAAAGCGGCTTTCACGTAACTTGCGTTGTCCCGTAGAATGACATGCACCTTTTCCAGAGGAATCCCCCAGTTATTTAGCATCTCTGCAATGGCGGCTGCGATTGTATCTCGGTTGTGTGAACCCCGGCACTTTTTGACCTGAAGCACCGCGCAACAGAGGTGATGTGTCCCGGAGTCAACTCAGTGCACTAAGACTTATCAGTGACATTGGGCAGACATCTGAAGTCCAAATATCTGTAGTGAAGCTCAGGGCTGGAACTCCTTTCAGCTTCCCGGCCAACTTGGCTGACACTCGGTTGTATAGTTCAGGTAGCGCCTTCTCTGATAAATATGTCCTGGAGGGTAAACTGTACCTTGGCTCCAAGTGTTCAATCAGGCTGCGAAATCCCTCATTTTCCACCACCGATAGCGGTTGGTCATCAAGTACAATGAAGTTGGGCAGCTTTTCTGTAATCCCCATGGCTTTAACGTTGTCTGCGGGGAGTTTACTTTGCTTCTTGAATGACTCCAGAAGCGATTCTTGGTGTCGCTTTTCTCCTTTCTGCCCCCTCGTTAAAAACCCCTCGTGCTCCCTCGGGTGGAGTTTTTTCAAATGTTTGATTAAATTAGTAGTGTTGAAAGTTGCGACGGAGGTTCCACCTCTTGGAACAACAGCTTTGCAAACATTGCACGTTGCTGTCTTGCTTTGCGGAGCTTCCAGAGTAAACTATTTCCACACAGCGGACATTTTGTGTATAAAGTTTGGCGCTGCTCATGCTAGCCAGCTACCTGTAACTGCTGTGAGCGGACTTCCTGAAAGGAGCCGCGTCATCTCTCTGTGCCTTCGGGGCACAGAGAGCGCCTCCCAGCCCGGGATGTCTTATTTAGACATTACACAAGACATATTTCTGGATCGGAAATTTGTGCAGGTTGGGTCGGAATTTTCTGATCCGTGATTTAAGTCCATATCGGAGCCCGCTTCCGATACTGGATCGGATCTGCCCCATCCCTACCCGAGATGTCAGCTTTCACAGACAAAACTAGCCTTATAGGAGGATCTGACATCTAAAAACAAAAAACCCTACAAGGGAGCCTCATAATTAGGGCTGCACAATATATCGAAAAATTATCGTCATCGCGATAACAGGACGTGCGATAGGCCCATCGCAAAGCACATCAAAAACGGCGATAAATGTTTGGTTCAAACATTTCTATCCGTGTCATGCATCAAGTTTTTGTAAACCAGCTCTGTTTTTTACGCGGAAGTATTATTTGACCAATCAAATGTAGCCCTTCTGATATGCGGCCAATCAGATGGGTCCGTTCACGTAATACGCCCGCCCCCTACGTAGACCCTTACCCCAGAATTCCACTATCTCCGCTCCGCCCCCGCTTTCCACTGCCGCTCGCTTCCCTTGTTCATCATGCTGGCTCAGATTAACAAACGCACTTTGTGCTGAGGTTTCTGGAATCAGCTCTGCTTTCAAATGTGAATTTGAGTCCGCTCAGTGTCGTTAAGCAGCTGATAATAACCGGGCTGACTCCGACACGTGCCGGTGAACCAACCCATCGTTAGCCCCAGGCTCTGGTTAGCTTCCAGCTAAAAGGCTACAGCACTCTCCTCCCAGTCCCACCCTGCTAAAGAGGGCCTGGAAAAGTTCCCCCACACATCAAAGTGATTTTTCATTTATGAGCTTTTATAACCTTGTTATTCAGGATAGTTGATTTGCTGCTGCACATAAACTGTCAGTCACAAGCTCTGCTAGCCGGTTATCTTAAGAGGAGCTAGTTCAATTTGTTAGCTTGTTATCAGAATCATAGTTGCAGTTTCATCATCTGAGCTGCTTTTTAAGATCTAGGTAAACTTGTTCAATTTGGGGTTAAAAACAAACGTTTTCATATATTTTCCATGTAATTTTTTTGCCAGTTCCTCTTCTGAAAGGTAGACAATTTTTTTCTCTTTCCCTCAGAAAATCTTAATAGTCTCCTAGTTTGGCCCAGCACAGTTCACTTCCCAATTGCAGCAACAGCCTTATATGATAACCACATAAGTGGAGACAGTGGCGGCTGGTGAAAAATATTTTTGGTGGGGCTGTGCTATTTTTTTTTTAAACAAACTTGTGCTTTCTGAGCTTTGTGCACAACTTCACTATTTCCTGAATTAAGCACAGCTCTTTTATTTCCTGTCTTACATCATTGGACAAACTGATTAATCCAGGTGTGTCTGACTATTGGCACGCTGCCTTGCAGACCAAGGTTGAAAAATACTGCATTAAATTGCACATAAAATAACATGACCATAAATGGTAAATAGGCAATGCAAGAGGCAAGTAACAAAAACATTTTGTTTAATTTCAACATTTGAGTGAACACCAAAAATTACGAGCAGGTCACTGTTACAGTAATGGTAGTAAACACCACTTAGACAAAATGCCAGAAATTTACACTGTTAAATATTTCTGGAGTGTTGTGCCATGGTCAACTTTATACAAAGATCAAGTGGATGCATTTGTGTGTGTGTGTGTGTGTGTGTGTGTGTGTGTGTGTGTGTGTGTGTGTGTGTGTGTGATACCTCATTTGTACAGAAATTTTGCACTTCTGTCCTTCTGAGTGGCAAAGCTCTCGATGAGCTTTTTATTGAAGTCAGGAATGTTTGTGACAAGCTTTTTTTTCCATGGAGAGCATGGCAAGAGCATTCAGCCCATCCTGTGTCATGGTGTTCCTCAAGGAAAGTCTTAATCCTCTTTAAAGTAGAAAAGCACCTTTCTGATTCGGCTGTGGTCATGGGTGTGGTGACAAGAATCTTCTTTTGCATGGCTCAGGATGGTGTGAAAAACCTGTCATATGATAAATAAAAAACAACAGATAAGTACAAAGGAAACACTTTCATAGGAAATAATGTCATCAGTATCCTCTTACAAATGTCATATTTCCCAGTTTTTGGGACAATAAAACATTTCTGATTCTCAGTCAGATGTTTTTACCTCAAATGTAAAAACATCTGATTCTCAATCAGATGTTTTTACCTCAAATGTACGTGGACTGGTGCTGTCTATTGGAGCTGCCATAGTGTGGCTTCTACATATTCATGTCTATGTCAGCTGTGACCCAGCAATGACCCAACCCAGCTTGTGGAGCAAACAAGCGCCTTTCAGGCAAAACTAAACATGTTCACAACTGACTTGACTGATGAAAGAATGCTACATTTTCCCACACTCCGTAAAGCCACCTCTCCTCCGAAAGTCACGGCAGAAATGACTGGTTTAGTCGCGAAACTCAAGGACAACTTCACCAGTCGCCTGGAGGATCTGTCACTTCCAACAGAGGCGATGCAATTAACGAAAGATCCATTTGCTGCCATCGCTGAGGAAACATTGTCCATCAAAGCTAAGAAAGTGGTCTCTTCTATCGATGAGGGACAGTTCCTGCTGGAGTTGGTGGACATGCAGTCATCACTTACGATGCCACAAGAGCTGCGCACAAATGGCCCCGCTAAGTTTTGGAGCAAGATCAATGCCCATCAGTTCCCAAACCTCAGAAATGTAGCTGTGACTGTTCTCAGTATGTTTGGATCCACCTATATTTGTGAATCCAGCTTTTCCCATATGAATGCAATCAAAACAAACCTGCGCTCCTTTCTCACTGACTCCTTTCTGCACTACTGTCTGCGCATTGCACTCAGCTCCTATGAGCCAAATATTCCATTTCTTGTTCAAAACAAAAAGTGCCACCTCTCGCACTAAAGTTGCAAGAATAACGGTCAAGCTATGGTTATTGTAAATGTTTATTTAGTAGCTGCGACTGAGTTATTGGAGGTTAATAAAACAAATGTTTGTATTACCAGCTCTGCAGCTGGTAAATTAATACAGATCATTAAAGCAATAAAAGACATTGTGCATTGCTTTTTTTTTTTTGTCGTTGTATTAGTGGTAGAGGTAATATCAGTCAAAATATTAAAATTTGATATTTAAACATTGTCCGTAAAATATATAATAAAGATTTGGGTATCCGGCCCAAAGCTGATCCACGATTTTGAAATCTGGCCCAGTAGGGAAAGTAATTGAATAGGCCTGCTTTATACTATCTTTCAGTCTAGTTTAGGGTGACCATACATCCTCTTTTCATCGGACATGTCCACTTTAAACTCTGTCTGGGGGGTCCGGGCGGGTTTCTTGTATTGATGATAATGTCCGGTTTTTCTTCCAGGAGCAGGGAACAAATTATGGGGGGGGGCTGGATATCCTACACATCCAGGGAGAGCCGGAAAAAATGTTTCTACCTAAATTACGTCATTTATAGACTCAACGTGCCGGGTGTTTGAGTGCAGAGCAAAGAGAGCGGCAGAGCGATGATTGTTGTTGCGCAGCGCTACAGGCAGCTGCTTCCAGCGCACGGTCCATTCTCAAAGTGGTGCAACCAAAAAACTATAATTACCTCACGATTGTTCATGTCCACTCATATTCTCTACTTTCTGTTGTGCCTGAAGTGCTCGGCTACTGCGGAGCTCATCACCTGTGCTGTGGTGATTTCACCTCACTGACGCAGCATCGAAACGCGCTCTCGGCTTTGCGGTCAGGAGATCCCTTTGATCTGCTCAAAAGTAACTGATGAGGTAAAAAAGTAAGAATCCAGGCAGCAGATTTTCTGGAGAGTTTAGAGGAGATGCAGGAAGATGAGAGACAGACAGGACAGGAAATAGTTAAATAAAAACAAGAAAACAAAACAAAGTGTTGAAAAGTAAAATGTAGGTAGATTTATCTCCACTACACATTTTTACCTGTATAAAATAATAAGTTATACACATGTAATATTTATACATCTGATACAATTCAGATCACCTTCATAACTCAGTCACACACCCAGGGCCGTTTCAAGACATTTTGGGGGCCAAGGCAAAACAGAACCCCCCTCTGACGTCACTGACATGCTCTAATATTATCAGATGAAAAACTAAATTATCAGACATGCTGTCTCATCTGCTGCTTTTCTAAACTTGCAAAAAGTAACAAAAATATTTGAAAGCCACTATTTGTGGATTCTCTGAAAGTTTCCATGGAGTGTGTGACAACTTATGTTTTCATTGATCCTATCGTCTAATCTCACAACTGAAACAAGCATCCTTAATAATCTGTGCACAGGAAGCTTACCGATGCTGTAGTAAATCAAAAGGTATAATAATTTATTATTAATAAAACCTTGTTGCAGCACTAAAGCAGAAAAATGACATTTTGCAATAAATATGCAAAATATTTACATATGAATTGTTTTAGAGCCCTTTTATTGGCAGAATCTGATTCTAATTTTAGCTCTTACACCTGGAAAAAAAATGGGTCCCAACGTGGTTTGTGTGACATCATAGGCACAGATCCCCTGTCTCTAATGACCTTCTGACTCACAATGATGCAGGGGACGGTTCTGTTCTGGTCCTGCTGGACCTGACTGCAGCCTTTGACACTGTTGACCATCACCTGCTACTGGAGAGGCTGAGAGACTGGGTAGGCCTATCAGGAACTGCTCTGGAGTGGTTCTCCTCTTATCTTTCTGAGCGCTCCTTTTCTGTGGCCGTCTCCAAGTTTAGGTCCTCCACCACCTCTCTTACCCATGGTGTCCCACAAGGTTCTGTACTGGGGCCTCTGCTCTTCCTCCTCTATCTGCTTCTTCTTCAGCACATCCTGAGCTCCTTCAAAGGAATCTCCTACCATCTTTATGCAGATGACATCCAACTGTGCATCTCCTTTAAGCAAAACCCAGTGAGTCGTGGAGGATGGCTGCTTATACTGAGCCAGGATCCTCTGGAGGTTTCTTCCTGTTAAAAGGGAGTTTTCCTCTCCACTGTCGCTTTATGCTTGCTAAGTATGAGGACTGCTGTATAGTCACTGACACTAGTCAGTGACTTGATGCAATTTGCTGGGTTTCTTATATAGGAAACATTATTTCTGATTGGCTTAATGAACTGACCTGAATTGGAATGTTTATTATGTGAAGTGCCTTGAGATGACTCTTGCCGTGATTTGGCGCTATATAAATAAACCTGAATTGAATTGAACTTTAAGCCCCATGAGATGTCTAAGCTGCAGCTGTTACACACCTGCTTAGACTCCTTTAAAACCTGGATGGCTGGGAGCTTTCTACAGCTGAATGAAGATAAGACTGAGATCCTCATCTGTGCCCCAGACAAGCTGTTTCCCATAGTCAGAGACTCTCTTGGTCAGCTTGCTTCTCACACCAAACCTTCCGTCAGGAATCTTGGTGTGACCTTTGACCCAGCTCTCACCGTGGATTCTCATGTGAGTTCTCTTGTTCGCTCTTCCTTCTTCCATCTCAGGAACATTGCTAAGCTGAGTTCCATTCTGTCCCGCTCTGAATTTGAGACAGTTCTCCACACCTTCATCTCCTCACGCTTAGACTACTGTAACTCTCTTTTCACGTGTCTGAGAAGAACCTCCCTGAACCGTCTGCAGGTGGTTCAGAATGCCTGTGCTCGACTTCTGACCAAGTCCTCCAAACACACCCACATCACCCCGCTTCTCCTCCAGCTTCACTGGCTGCCAGTCAACTTCAGGGTTCATTTCAAGATCCTGGTTCTGGTCTATAGGGCCTTACATGGACAAGCACCATCTTACATTGGTGATCTTCTTAGTCCCTACACCCCCAGCAGGTCCCTGAGGTCCAGTGATCAAAGCCTACTGGTTGTGCAGCACCAGGCTAAAGACCAAAGGTGACAGATCATTTGCTGCTGTGGCCCCCAGACTCTGGAACTCTCTCCTCCTGGGCCTGAGATCAGTGGACTCAGTGGTCTCCTTTAAAAAGCAGCTGAAGACTCAGCTGTTCATGCTTTGGTGTGACCTTCATCACCACTCTCTCTTTATTCTGCTCTCCCACCTATTCCACCTTCCTCAGGATCCACTGATTTCCCTCTTTCCTACTCACTCTCTCTTTCGGCAGCTGGAAGATAAAGATGGAGAAGTCGTTTTAATGGACAGAAGACATCGACGAGAACAGTGAGGCTCAGGAAACAACTTCATACTGCTGGAGACTATCCCTGGAAAGGAGGTGTCCTTCCCCTTTGCTGCCTTGAACCGCCCCTTTGGTTGCCTCTCCCGGTATCTGCTAGGGTAGACGATTCGTTGTTTGTCTCGCTCTGGCAGGCGATGCCAAAGCGCGATGAGTCTGTCTACCCTGCTGTCAGACAGTCCCTGGAGACTCCTGAGCTCCACCAGGGCCTGAGCCAGCTTCAGGACATGCTGGTATCCTGGCTGGCCGTCAGGACCCTGGATCTCCTCCTGAGAAACAAAGAAAATGGGAAAAAGAAGTCAAATTTCTGAAATATCTCTGAATACATGAAAAAACAAAATCAGGTCAGTCGGCTGTGAAATGATTAGCCGAGGGGGATCAAAGACCTCTGAATCAGAGGAGTGTTGGTCGCCAGGAGTCTGGCTTCCAGGGATCTCGGGAGGGGCGTGATGCGCAGGGGCGGCTGGATGTGATGGCTCAGACCCGGGTGTGTCAGCTGGAACCCCTGACCGGGCTGCTCCTGAAGTGCTGGTGGACGGGACCTCAAGGATGATAGCGGCGACGTGGTCGTCCACGTCCTCCTGGATACCCTCGTCCACCTCGTCTAGGTCGGAGATGGCAGCAGCATCGTCCGGAGCGTCAGGGTCCACGCTGACGTCCTCAAGCACGCGGCCTGTCTGCTGGAACAGGTACTCCACCCCGATGAGCTCACCTAAGATTTTGTGGAAATGTAAACGGTTCAAAGCCCCTTCTTAGCAAAGCATTGGTGCACAGTGTGATTAAAAATCAAGAGTAAATAAAGCGTGTTTCTCTGTTCCTCTACCTGTGTAAGCAGCAGGCTTGGTGAAGTCCTTAACCATCTGATGACCAAGCACCCTTTGGCTCTTCTGGTTAGGGGCGTGTCTGAGGTGGCCACTGTAGGACAGCAGAGGCGCCTTGTGTCCCTCAGCTGCCGCTGCGCGGTCCTCGTTCCACCTGACGCATCAATCAGGAACGCCTGGAAGTACTTAGCACCGGCCGACGTTCCTGCGTGATTAGATGAGAAAATCAGCTTTAGCTTTTACTGACACCTGAAAATGAACAGTTTACAGAAATAAAACAGGTTTCTCACCTGGGATGAAGCGGTTCAGGTGGAGATGGAAGGACTCCAGGGAAGTGGAGCTCCTCGCTCAGCGATAGGACGAGCAGTCTGACCCCTCCTTTTGTCAGACCGACCGTCTGGGTGTACAGCTGCACGCCTGGGTGGTCCTGGATGCAGCTGAGGTGGCGCCTCTGCATGTCCCAGATGTCCTGGATGCGGAGAGCGTCAAGCAACTGGAAGTTCAGCGTGTTGTGTCCTGTGGGCCCTCTGAAGGTGTCGAGGAGGTTTTGGAGGAGAAGCGTCGTCTCCTCGGCTCCACGCATCCTCCTGCGGCAGTGGAGCCTCCATTCCTCCTTGCCGATCCGCTGGATCACATCAGCATCCATCAGGTTGACCATCACGTGCGTCCCCTCCAGCTCGGACCGCTTGGCACCCATGAGATGGCGAGCATTTTCGGCGTCCACCTTGAAGATGCAGTGATAGGTAATTTGATTTCATCCCATATTACCTTAAAGGACGACACACCCTTTGATAGAGAGAGAGAGTAAATTGATTATTTGTAATGTCCATGTGTGTGGCTGAACCAGCCCCCACTCTGCTCAAGCCTCAAAGCTTTCTCCTCACTTGCTCTGTATACCTGCATTCTTCAATATTCTGGTAGATAATATTTAACCTCCATAACCCTGGAACCTGAATAAACACACATGACAACAAGGAAGACATTTTACACTTAATTAGCCAAATGAGGGGGAGATCACCGAAATGACACATAACTCTCTCCAGAGCTAGCTGCCAGGCGACTCCCCCCAGTCCTCAGAGTCTGCAGTGGTTTTATTCAAGCAAAGGGTGGGGGGGAGAAGGCGGGCCTTCTCAAGTTACAGAGGTACAGAGTTTTCTCAATTAACATCCTTGCTCAACCTTTTTATGAACTGCCAACACAGAGATTCATGATGTGTAATGGGCATCTTTTAGGTCTCAAAAAGGTACATTTATAAAAATACCCAACATGCAGTAAGACAGCTGCCTGATGAAGGTGGGATCCAGCTCGTGGCTCTCTGTGGTGACACCTGATGTGAAGCGGCGCATCAGATGCCAGATGTCCAGCCGAACTATGAGCTGTTCCCACTCCTGCGACAGAGAGGTTAGTCATTGGAGTGCACCACAGTCAAGATCAGAACCCAAAAATCATTCACTGCTCTATAAATTGTCTTTTACAGAAATTAATTTGGGTGTCTGATTGGTTTAAATCTGAGGTTCAAGATGGCGCCGGTGTACGTGGCAAGCCGTCTGTTTCCTGTCGGATATTTTATCTTTTTATTATTTTTAAGTGTTTTCGTGTGTAATGTGACTTTGTTGCTGACTTATGACCGAGAGGCTCTTCTAGAACTTCGATCAGCTGCTGGCCTGGTGAAACCGGGTGCTTGGACGGGCTGGAGGAGTTCCGGTTTTTCGTCCTCCTGCCAGTGCCGCTCGGCACCACCACTTGTGCCTCGGCGGCTCCTGGATCGGGCTAACTGGAGGAAGCGTCGTAGGGGTCGTGGAAGGCGTGGTGGACGGCGGGTGAGACTACGGTCCAAGCTGTCACGGTCCCGTAGGGAGCTTGCTGAGCTGACGGGTATCAGCTGTCATCTTGTGGCGCCATCACGCCTGTTGGAGCCAGCTCCGTCCTGCCTCATGCCGTTGGTGGGGTTTGAGGAGGAGACTGCGCACCCGCGCTTTCGTCCAGTATCTCGGTACCGATGGAGGGGAGTCAACCCAGCGAATCTCCACCCGGTGACCTGTACGGGGGTAGCATCCACGTCCCTAGGCTTAAACAGCGCTGAGCCGACGACTCCACATCTCACACGGCTAGGTCTGGTCAACGCCAGGTCGGTAATGAATAAAACTTTCATTTTGAAAGACTTCTTTGTTGCACAGGGGTTGGAACTCCTGTGCATATGTGAGAGCTGGCTTCCTATGGGAGATTCGAGTGCTTTACTGGAACTGCTACCAGTGGGTTGTAGCTGTTTTAATGTCCCGAGGTCTTCTGGCAGAGGCGGTGGACTGGTTGTCGTGTATAAATCTCACTTCAACTGTAAACAGCTTATTCCATCAAATCCTCCTTCCAGCTTTGAAATGTGCCTGTTTGAACTTGGCCCACCTCCTCTGTTGCTCGTGGCGTTGATATATCGTCCTCCTAAATTTGATGTGGACTTTTTAAAGGACTTCTCTGACCTCCTGTCTGTAAACATGCTAAAGTATGATCATGTTTTGATTCTTGGTGATTTTAATATTCATGTGTGTTGCCCTGATAAGCCATTCGCCAAAGACTTTTTACATCTGTTGGGCTCCCTTAATCTGTCACAGTGGGTCCTGGGTCCTACTCATGTGCAGGGACACACCTTGGATTTAGTGATGTCTATTGGTCTCTCTGTTGCTGGTGTAGAGATACTGAGCCCGGTTTTTTCTGATCACTCGCCCATTTTATGTGATTTTAACTTGCCCTGCATGCCTGCTGTGGCTTCCTCTCATGTGAGATTCCGTCGTGTTTTAAATGCAGCAAAGGTTATTGAGCTTGGTGAGCTCCTATGTGCAGAAGGAAGTGAGCTACACACAATGTCACTTAATGCAGAGGAGCTTACACTTCAATTTGACAGTATTTGTAAAAACATTTTGGATAAAATTGCACCTCTTAGGATTAGAAAGAAGAGGCCTAGGCCAGAACCATGGCTCTCTGATGATGTTCGGGCCTGCAGGCAATCCTGTAGGAGGGCAGAAAGGAAATGGAAGAAAGACAGACTCCAAGTCTCTCGTGAGATATTCAGAGAATCTTTGTTTAGCTACCAGCAAACTCTTAAGGAAGCAAGGGTGAAGTTCTTTGCTGATATCGTGGAAAAAAATTCTCATGATCCACGCACTCTTTTCTCCGTAGTAAATTCGCTACTTGAGTTCTCTGATTCTAGCGCTTTGCCTCCCACAGTTGAAACTTGTAATGACTTTCTTCACTTTTTTGTTGATAAGGTTACATCTATTCGAGCTGCCATTACAAACTCACCATCTGACTCTCTACTCCCAGAGCCGCTCCAGGCTACACTGGAAACATTTGAGACTGTTACATTATCAGACTTGGAAAAACTGGTCGCTCAGCTCAAACCTTCTGGCTCTCCTTGTGATGTGCTGGCCCCTAGAATTTATAAAGAACTCTTTCCAGTGATAGGCCCTTTGCTGTTGGCAATCATAAATGGCAGTCTTACTTCTGGTATGGTTCCGTCCTCGTTTAAGAAGGCTGTTATTCATCCCATGTTAAAAAAACCGGGGCTGGATGTGACAACCTTAGCTAATTACAGGCCCATCTCAAAACTCCCTTTTCTTTCCAAACTGCTGGAGAAGGTCGTGTGTTCACAATTGGTTGCCTTTTTGGACACAAATGATTTATGGGAAACCTTTCAGTCAGGGTTCAGGAAAGGTCACAGCACTGAATCTGCTCTTTTAATGGTTTTTAATGACACGTTTTTAGCCTGTGACATGGACAATGATGTTGTTCTGCTATTGCTTGACTTATCTGCAGCTTTTGATACAGTTGACCACGAAGTCCTTCTGGACCGACTACAGCATTGGGTAGGGATAACTGGGCAGGCCCTCCAATGGCTTCGCTCTTATCTTCAAGACAGGACATTTAGTGTTCAGATGGGTGAGGTAACGTCACCCAGCGTGAAACTTCGTTGGGGTGTGCCACAGGGCTCTGTCCTTGGTCCTCTCCTATTTGCAGTTTATTTGCTTCCTCTTGGAGTCCTCCTTCGCCAGCATAATATGAAATTTCATTTCTTTGCTGATGACTGCCAGATCTATCTCCCTCTTCAACGTGGGGAGGATAGATCTGTTTCTCCTTTACTGGATTGCTTGAAGGACATAAAATGCTGGATGGCTTCTAATTTTTTACACCTAAATGAGAGCAAAACGGAAGTTATAATACTTAGTCCTGGCAGAAGAAATGGCTCTGGTGCTGATATTGACCTTGGCCCATTGACACCCTATGAAAAGAAAATGGTCAGTAATTTGGGGATTAAAATCGACTCAGCACTTAATCTTGACACTCATGTAAATACAGTGGTGAGGTCCTGTTTCTTTAACCTGAAAAGACTATCCAGGATCAGGCCTCTGCTGTCCAGAGCTCATCTGGAGTCTGTGTTGCATGCCTTTGTCCTGTCTCGGCTGGACTACTGCAACGCTCTGTATGCTGGTCTGGCCCAGTGCACGGTTGCACGGCTCCAGTTTGTGCAGAACTCTGTGGCTAGGTTCCTGACAGGCACTAGATGTCGAGAGCACATTACCCCAGTGCTGGCTGCTCTGCACTGGCTCCCGGTAAAATATCGAGCTCAGTTTAAAATCTTAACTCTCGTTTATAAGGCCCTCCAGGGCAGTGCCCCCCCGTATATTATTGCGCTTTTGAACAGGTATGCTCCATCTCGGGCTCTTCGCTCAGCCGAGCAGGAACTTCTGGTGGTCCCCCGGTCGAAGTTTCGATCGAGGGGTAGTCGTGCTTTTTCTATTTTTGCTCCAACTCTGTGGAACGAATTGCCACTGAGCATTAGACAGGCTTCATCCCTTCAAGTTTTTAAGTCTCGTTTAAAGACTCATTTTTATCTGATTGCGTTTCAGCGCTAGGGTCACTTGAATTGCCCTAACATTATGGTTTTAACTATTCTTCTTTTTATACCGGATGCTTGATTTTATTTTGTCTGACATTTGTTTTTTTAATCGATTGGTCTTATTCCAATACCTCTTATCTGTAATACTGTTTGCTTGCTATTTTATGATTTTATGTTTTTATCGTGCTTTTATGCCCATGTATTGAGAATGTTTTTCTTTTAATGATGTTGTTTTGTCATGGCTCGAGGTAAGTGTCTAACCCAAGACATGCAGAATCAGCACACGTAGTCCAAAGCAGTAAAGTAAAATGTCTTTATTATAAAAACGGGAACTGAAACCACACAGGGAAGTCCTGTGGGATGAGCAATACGGCTCGAGTCTCTGAGGTGCTCAGGTTAATCAGGAGAGGAGGGGAAGCCGGGGAGGACGCTGGGCAGAGGATGAGAGATCCAGGAGGGGTGAGGCAGCAGAGGGAAAGCCAAACAGGAACGGCGGAGGAGGATGGGACGTGATGAGTATGTTCCAGAAAACGAAGACAGCGAGGGTGAGTAGATGATGAGATGATCCTGAGCGAGACAAAAACAGGCGTAAGGGATAATCCAATTCCAAATCCAAAATACAATCCAAGGTCATAAATCCACTAGCCGAAGGCGAGTCAAAACACGAATTAACAAGATCAAAGTTCAGAGTCGAGTGGCTGGTGCTACCTAAACTGGTGCAATCATCCGGCAAAGTGATGTGTCTCCATCCTCCTTTTGAACCCGCGTCCCTGATTGGGAAATCTCCTGCAGCTGCCGCTCCCCCTGCTCCTCACCTGTGGAGAATTAAGTTAGAGTCTGGTGAGAGGAGAAGGTGTGACTCACCTCTGCCCAGGAACATGACAGTGCCCCCCCCTCAACGGACGCCCCCCGGCGTCCTAGCACTGAATCTGGAGGCCTCGAAGTCCGAGATGAGAGAGGGGTCCTCGATGTTGGACCGGGGAATCCAGGAGCGTTCCTCCGTGCCGTACCCCTCCCAGTCCACCAAATATTGAAGACCCCGACCACGGGGGTGAGAGTCGAGGATGCGCCGCACCTTGTACACCAGCCCCCCTTTGTAGAGCTGAGCAGGAGGAGGTGGAGCCGGAACCGGGCACAGAGGACTGGAAACGACGGGTTTGACCAGGGAGACATGGAACACGGGATGGATCCGAAGAGACGACGGGAGTTCCAACCGCACGGTCGTCGGACTAGGGACCGCCACGACCTTGAAGGGACCAAGGAACCTAGGAGAGAACTTCCTGGTGGTCGCCTTAAGCGGGACATCCTTGGACGACAACCAGACCATTTGACCGGGAGTGTAGGTGGGAGCAGGACGACGGTGTCGGTCAGCCAGTCGCTGATTCCTTTCCGCGGTCCGCTGAAGAGCCGACCTCGTGGTGATCCAGGTGCGGCGGGCCCGACGAAGGAACTGAGGAGTGGTGACGGTGGCATCTGTATGAAGGGGGAACAGAGAGGGCTGATATCCGAGGGAGGACTCAAAGGGAGACTGACCTGTGGCGGAGGAGACATGGCTATTATGGGCATACTCGACCCAAGCCAAATGCTCACTCCAGGTGGATGGGTTGGTGGCGCAGACGCAGCGAAGCATGGCACCCAACTCTTGGTTCATCCACTCGCATTGTCCGTTGGTCTGCGGATGAAACCCCGAGGTCAGAGCCACCTGGGCTCCCAAGGCGGTGGCAAACTCCCTCCAGACACGAGACACGAACTGGGGGCCTCGGTCAGAGAGGATCTCTGTTGGGATCCCATGCAGACGAAAGACATGTTTAATTAAAAGCTGGGCCGTGACGGCAGATGTAGGGAGAGCCTTTAACGGCACCAGATGACAGGCCTTGGAGAACCTGTCCACAACACCCACCGGACCCAACCACTCCAGCTCCAGGTCTCAGGTAACCACACGGAGATGATCTCATTATTTGTGTTTCCCTCCCCGCAGAACCAAGTAGTTCTAGGCCATTCCTGGCTTAGGGTACACAACCCGTGTTTGGACTGGAGATCAAGCCGTGTGGAGACCTGGAGTCCGGAGTGTCATATTACCTGCCTGACCTCTGCTTCCTCTGGATCTAAGGACTCTGAAAAGACTCTTGTGGAGCCGCCCGATCTGACCCAGGTACCAAGTGAGTACCATGACTTACAGCAAGTATTCAGTAGAGATCAAGCAGCCACGTTGCCACCTCACCGTCCATTTGACATTGGAATCGACCTGTTGCCAGGAGCTCCGCTCCCAACCAGCCGCCTCTACAGTCTGTCCAAACCTGAACAGGACAGTATGAGGAAATACATCACCGAGGCCTTGGCCAATGGCATAATCAGGCCATCCACCTCGCCTCTGGGAGCTGGTTTTTTCTTCGTGGCCAAAAAGGACGGGTCGCTTCGCCCTTGTATTGATTACAGGGGTTTAAATCAAATAACAGTGAAGGACAAGTACCCGCTCCCTCTACTTTCGTCTACCTTTGAACCTGTGCAAGATGCCACCGTTTTTACGCGGTTGGATCTCCGCAATGCATATCACCTGGTCAGAGTCCGCCAAGGTGACGAATGGAAGACAGCTTTTAAGACACCCCTGGGGCACTTTGAATATTTGGTGATGCCCTTTGGCCTCACTAATGCTCCAGCGGTGTTTCAGAGACTCGTGAACTCAGTTTTGGGGGACTACATTAATGACTTTGTATCTGTATATCTTGATGATATTTTGATTTTTTCTAGATCCATTGATCAACACCAGAAACATGTTCGGATGGTACTCCAACGGCTGTTGGAGAACAGACTTTTTGTAAAAGCAGAGAAATGTGAATTTCATGTTTCAGTAGTTAAGTTTCTTGGTTTTGTTTTAGAAAGTGGACGGCTGAGGGCGGACCCAGACAAGGTCCAAGCAGTGACTGAGTGGCCTACCCCTGCCACCAGGAAACAACTGCAGCGGTTTCTTGGCTTTGCAAACTTTTACAGACGGTTTATCCGCAATTACAGCCAGACCGCAGCCCCTCTGACAGCTTTAACTTCTGTTGTTAAGCCCTTTTCCTGGTCTCCAGAAGCCGAAGCTGCAGTTAGGACTCTGAAGAGGAGGTTCACCGAGGCCCCAATCCTCTCCAGACCAGACCCCAAGCAGCAGTTCACTGTGGAGGTGGACGCCTCTGACACCGGGGTTGGCGCAGTCCTCTCTCAGGTATCCCCAGAAGACCACAAACTTCATCCGTGTGCCTTCTTCTCACGGCGCTTGACACCCACCGAGAGCAGGTATGATGTGGGGGACAGGGAGTTACTGGCAGTAAAACTGGCTTTGGAGGAGTGGAGACATTGGCTGGAGGGGGCTGAACTACCTTTTATCATTTGGACTGATCATAAAAACCTGATCTATCTCAAGGAGGCAAAGAGACTGAACCCTCGACAGTATAGGTGGTCTTTGTTCTTCTCCCGCTTTAACTTTGTTTTGTCCTATAGACCAGGATCAAAGAACACAAAGCCTGACGCTCTGTCTCGCCAGCACTCCTCCGAAGATGAGACGGCTCCTAGCACCATCTTGCCTGCCTCCTGCATCGTTGCTGGAGTAACATGGCCCATAAGAGACCAGGTCCTGGAGGCCCTTAAGGTGGATCCTGGCCCAGGTAACGGACCCTCCAACAGACTGTTTGTTCCCCAGGCACTACGAGGAAAGGTTATTCACTGGGCTCACACCGGGAGGTTCTCAATCCACCCTGGAATAGGACGTACTGTGGCTCTGATCAGGCGATCTTTCTGGTGGCCCTCCCTCTACAGAGACGTGAAGGAGTATGTGTCGGCCTGCCACGTCTGTGCCCAACAAAAAGGTACCAATCAGTCTCCAGCAGGCCGGATGATTCTGTCATGGCTCGAGGTAAGTGTCTAACCCAAGACATGCAGAATCAGCACACGTAGTCCAAAGCAGTAAAGTAAAATGTCTTTATTATAAAAACGGGAACTGAAACCGCACAGGGAAGTCCTGTGGGATGAGCAATACGGCTCGAGTCTCTGAGGTGCTCAGGTTAATCAGGAGAGGAGGGGAAGCCGGGGAGGACGCTGGGCAGAGGATGAGAGATCCAGGAGGGGTGAGGCAGCAGAGGGAAAGCCAAACAGGAACGGCGGAGGAGGATGGGACGTGATGAGTATGTTCCAGAAAACGAAGACAGCGAGGGTGAGTAGATGATGAGATGATCCTGAGCGAGACAAAAACAGGCGTAAGGGATAATCCAATTCCAAATCCAAAATACAATCCAAGGTCATAAATCCACTAGTCGAAGGCGAGTCAAAACACGTATTAACAAGATCAAAGTTCAGAGTCGAGTGGCTGGTGCTACCTAAACTGGTGCAATAATCCGGCAAAGTGATGTGTCTCCATCCTCCTTTTGAACCCGCGTCCCTGATTGGGAAATCTCCTGCAGCTGCCGCTCCCCCTGCTCCTCACCTGTGGAGAATTAAGTTAGAGTCTGGTGAGAGGAGAAGGTGTGACTCACCTCTGCCCAGGAACATGACATGTTTAGCACCTTGGGCTTCGGATAATGTTGTAGAAGGTGCTATACAAATAAAATTTGATTGATTTGATTGATTGAAATAATGTATCATCGCGATTAAAAATCAAATAAACAACTAAAGAAGTCAGTCAGCAGTGATGCAAGTTTACACCAGAAATAAGGTCTTGGACACGCCGTCCTGTTTGCAGCAGTCGCGGTCCACGTACATGAGCTGAGGGGCAGGTACCTCGGCTAATTGGCACTGCCTCATCAGTCCGGCCGCCATCTTGGACAGGCCCTTGGAGCCCTCGCAGCAAGTGAGGATGCTCATGAGGACCTGGCCGTGCTCGTTACCCACGTTGGAAGCCCAGGCGGCCCTGCCAGAGGCGACACCTGCGAGCTTCTTCGTCACCTGCACACAGAGAACTTCCTGCGTAAAGACCAGCAGAACTGTTGTTCACAAGCAGCAAGTAAACACAAAGCAGTGACCGACCTTATTTGTGGAATCCATCTTTAGGATGGATCCGAAGGTGGACGTGATCCTGGCCTTGTACTCGTCCAGCCGAGTCAGCACATCATAACCGTAAACGGTCAGCAGCCAGACGGGTGAGGGCACAGGGGGCATCTGGGGAGGTGGTGTGATCTGCCCCCTCGTGCTGCCCAAGGCCAGGAACTGCTCGCAGACGCAGAGGTACTCAATCGCTCTCCGCATCCAGGCGTCAGAATGCTGCTCCCACAGGGTGTTGCACAGCTGATTGGCACTGTTGCCCAGAGTGCGCGATCTCAGCATAGCAACCACCCTCTGGTCACAGGACAGCCTGCGTGAACAAAGCAAACACTACCACATCAAACTCAGCTGGACACACCCACGTGTGCACACATTTTCACTTCTTTGATACTTGTACGTGAGTACAGCTGGAAACTGGCAGATGTAGGTGGGGGGCAGCTGCCTTACGATGCCCTGTGACCACCCTCCGACCTTCTTCTTACATCGACGGCACTCCAGGTACTCAGTGGCCATGAGATACCAGCCGTCGATGTCCAGGACCCTCCGGCTGGTCCTGTACAGCCCAGCCTTTTTCAGGATGGTGCTGCACAAAGGCTGGGGGCACGTCAGCTGCAGGTGCCACATCCTGTGAGGCATCCACAGGAAGAGCCGACATGCAAAGAAGGGGCCAGGGGAGGCGGGAGGCTGATTGTAGATTGCCCGGGGCTGGGGAGGATACCACCAGGGACTGAGCTCCGTGATGAGCCGCGGCCTCCCAGCACCGTCCCTGGTGAACAGCACCCGGTCGATCCTCTCCTGCTGTTCTGCAGTCAGAGCTGCCTGCCAGGACTCAGGCAGCAACTAGAGAGAGAGAACAAAGCAGCAGAGTAAGAAAGGCCTGAGGGAACCCTTAATGTCTGATGCCTCACCTTAGAGCTGGCAGCAACCAAGCAAAGTGTAACTGAACCCAAACTTACAACATCTGTTCACATCTCACTGTTACCAACAAAATATGAAATGAACACATTTCTGTCACTTACTTCCCCCTTGGTCAGCTACCGCCTGGACCAGCTCTTCGTCAATGGGCTCCCCAGATGCTGTGGGTGGACGAGCTGGTCTGAAGGAGGCTTGAAATCAAATCATCAAACATCAGGCTTCTGCTCCAGAAAGCGTGAGTGTGAAACACTCAATGTGCTAACCTTGAGCTAAAGAATACAAATGAGATCATTAAACAGGTTCCTGGGTTCGACTCCTGGCCGGCCAAATCGAGACCGAAGCATCTCTGGGCAAGATGCTGAACCCCCAGCCCTCCGGCAGACCCCGGAGCCACCAAAACAGAAAGTTGAGCAAGGGGAAGGGACACGGGGTGGCCCAGAAACAATTGAATGATTGCTAATTGCTGATTTTTGATTCTCATAGGCAGATGATAGCACACACACACGGGTGGCAACAGCGGCAACGGTGGAGGCGCTACAAAATACTGGTAGGTTAGGTTGTTGATGATAGAAACAATTGATAGTGATAATGATAACAATAACAATCATGATCATGTCGTGGCAGAACCTAGCTGCTGTGGACCCGCCACCAGATGGATGAGCCACACAGGCGACGTGCAGAACCGCCGTGTTGACATGTTCAGGAGCATGCTTCATTACTGCTGCTGCAGAAGAGGCTGGTTCACTTAAAGGCCCCATGTGTGAAATCCATTGAAATCATGATGAAATAATGTGACTCTTTAGCACCACGCAGTTCACAGAAGGTATTGCAGCTGCGGTGGCCCACTCCTGAGTTTGACTGTATAATCAATTTCCAACCCGTCAGTGGCGGCTGGTGAAAAATATTTTTGGTGGGGCTGTGCAATTTTTTTAAACAAACTTGTGCTTTCTGAGCTTTGTGCACAACTTCACTATTTCCTGAATTAAGCACAGCTCTTTTATTTCCTGTCTTACATCATTGGACAAACTGATTAATCCAGGAGTGTCTGACTATTGGCACGCTGCCTTGCGGACCAAGGTTGAAAAATACTGCATTAAATTGCACATAAAATAACATGACCATAAATGGTAAATAGGCAATGCAAGAGGCAAGTAACAAAAACATTTTGTTTAATTTCAACATTTGAGTGAACACGAAAAATTATGAGCAGGTCACTGTTACAGTAATGGTAGTAAACACTACTTAGACAAAATGCCAGAAATTTACACTGTTAGGACTTATGGAAAGTGGAAACACTTTCATAGGAAATAATGTCATCAGTATCCTCTTACAAATGTCATATTTCCCACTTTTTGGGACAATAACACATTTCTGGTTCTCAATGAGATGTTTTTACTTCAAATGTGAAAACATCTCATTGAGAATCAGAAATGTTTTATTGTCCCAAAAGCTGGGAAATTTGTTTGCTGCAGCAGAAGTGTAACAAGTAAAATGGAATCAGATTGATGTATGTACAAATTTACTTGAAATACACATTTACATGATTAAATATGTATAATAGGTATGTGTGTTGAAATTAGTTTTTACAGTTATTGCACATTAAACAATGTACATGTTATTAAACAAATGTCCCGGTTTGTGGGTCAACCAAGGATTTCAGATTCTGATTGTCTTGTTTACAGAAATGTAATGTACAGCTTACCTCTGCACCCAGCTGCTGTTCTCCCTGTCCAAACGTCCTCCGTTTCTTTGTTGGCTGCTGCACTGATGCGCTGCATTCCTCAGTCAGAGAATGAATGGAGTCCCCAATGAGACACAAGTTCCACATCCACCTTCTGTGGATCCCAGCTGTTTTGAATAACAAACACAGAAAGCAAAATAACGCATTAGCGTGATTGCATCCAGCTAGCCACTGCTTCCTGGTGTACCAATTTTGGGAGAAGCGTCGTGTGTACAGTTTACCCTTCTCCTTGTCCTGCTGACTTATCTTTACGTCGGGCTGATCTGGTCCAAGCTCTTTGACATTAAGTTTTTCCACCATAGTTCTCCTCTCGAACGGATACTGGAGAAGAGACCGAACAGAATTCAGTGGCTGCTGAGATCCGGTATCCATGTTGTAGGCGCACTGGCGTCCATGTCTACGTCTGCGTCATGACCGTCACGAGTCACGACCAAAAACGTACTGGAGTCGAGACTCTCCGAGTTCTACCGAACACCAACGAAAGCCTTGGCAGTAGCTCTATCGCCCATCAAGCTTCTGAAACGTTCTGAAACAACGTCAACGCTGATTGGGTGCATTCCCATTCCTACCCTTTGATTTTCTTGTCAGCAATTGGACAACTGGTCCCATCTTGTTTGGGCGATTGAAAAACAGCACACAGCCTCCACCGCTCGGCAGAGACCGGCAGAGATCGGCAGAGACCAATATATGTTTATGTATATGTTTATTCATTTTGCAGACGCTTTTATCCAAAGCGACGTACAATTTTTATAACCTGTAGGGCATGTTGTGATCTATGGGGGAAACCGGAGTACCCGGAGGAAACCCACGCATGCATGGGGAGAACACGCAACTCCACGCAGAAAGCCCGCAGCCGAGTTTTGAACCTGCGACCTTCGTGCTGCGAGGCAACAGTGCTAACCACTGCGCCACCATGCAGCCCAATATAGATATATATATATATGATTTATTTTTGTTACAAAACACACAATTAACTTAGAATATGTGATTATTGTTAATTTTATTTATTTTTTAAAATAAAAATTAAAAACACAGGGGAAACTGGGAGGGCGGCACCCTATCGCCCTCTCCTGGCCAGCCGCCACTGCAACCCGTGTAGCCTAACCCACACAAAGCTTAAAACAAGCTACTCGACCTTTTTTAAAAAATCTGTCCCCCGTGTCGGGAGATCACTCTTCTGGCTATTTTCACGATATTTGTGATAAATGTTTACGGGAAAATTATGTCATGTAATGTAATTATGTTATACCTGTTCACTCGTGCAGCAAGCTTATTTATCGTTTTTGAAAGTTATGTAAAAAGATGTAATCTCACTCAGTTTAACATCTTTTATTTGAGCTAGTTTAGTCCTCATAATGGACTATAAGTTCTGTGAATTTGGAAATATTTGCTCTTGACTGCCTAAGTGAAACAGAATATTTCAGGGGAACATAATTTCCCACAACACCCGTTTCACGTGGCTCTTGGTGAGCTCGATGTAAACAACGTGGCCGCCGCTACCAGCTTATATGTATATGGAGCGATCACTGGCTGCTCGTTAGCCACAGCTGGCGAAGGAGTGTTGGTGAGCCGGGGACACGCTGGAGATCAAGTTAACAATGTTGTCTTATCCACCAGCTAGGGTTGTCACGGTGTGAAAATTTAACCTCACGGTTATTGTGACCAAAATTATCTCGGTTTTTGGTCGAGCGCTGGAGCGTGTTGGGAGAGACTGCAGGCTGCAGGAAGAGAGGAGACTTGAGTAGAAGTACTTTGGAACGGACACGTTGGGACTGGGTCGGGAGTTCTGGTACTAGGAAAAGATGAGTGAACAACTTGAAGTGAGTTTGGAGTCAGAGACACTAATCGGAAGCTGGCGTCCAGATAATAGCGGGCGGGGATCTGAACATATGCAGCTTCCTTGTGTTGGACAAGATGAGGAACTGACACATTTTATGCATCTCTAAAAATAATCTCTCCCCTACAATGACACAATAACACTAATCCCAAAACCCAACAAAGATAAATTGCTTCTCACTTTTTTATCCATTAACACAGTGTGTTTCACATTTTAAGTTTCTAAGTGAGCAAAAAGGCTTATATTATTCACTAGATGAGTTGATTAGAGCAACAATAATGAGGAAATCAGACCAAACAACTGCAGTTCCACTGTATTTAGACCCCAACTGAATTACATAGGTGTAAAAAGGAATAACTTAAAAGCATGTTATATACTATAAAATGACGTGGCTCCAATCTGACAAATAAATGATCAACGTTTGCATAGGAAGATGAAACACCTGGAATGATTCAATTTATTTAAACACTGATGGAAATAAATAATGTATTTCAGTATTTTTTTAACTTTTCACCCATTTTAATAGACCCCCCCCCCCCCCCCCCCCCACACACACACAGGTGTGTGTTGGTGCACAGAAGTGTGGCCGATCCCATTTATCAGCCCAGTTAACCCTTGGCAGCAAGTAGTAATTCGGAGCAGGACACCGAGGGGGGATGCAGCCACTCGCTCTAATTAAATCCCCCCTTTGTCTCCACACCCACACACACACACCCTCTGGCAGGGTGAACGCTGACCTTACAACCCCGCCTTTCCCCCTTATTTCTTCCTCCTCGGCTCTCTGAGCTGCAGACACAGACGGCAGCTGTTGGGCTGTCCTCGGAGCTGACATGTTAACTCTCAATGTCACCGTTTACTGTATAAATAATGCATTTAAATTGAATGACCATCCTCAAATGGAAGAGCACCCTTATTACTCATCGCCTCATAAAAACAAACACGCTAATCTACTAATGCAAAAAATACTAAATAACAAAAACATATTGGAAGTGTAATATATTCACTTAACATTCGAGATAAGCTAGATTAAAAACAGAATGATAAAACTGTTAAAGTTTTACAATGCTCCAAATAATCTATGTAACTCTTCACACACGGATCCATATGAGGCTGAATGTTTATCTGTTATATCAATATTTGCGTTCCCAGGATCGCTCAGCTAATCGACAAATGATGATGGTGATTTTCAACTTTGCCTCCAGACCTGTTGACCTTTTATAATCCAACTTTTCACCTTGATATATGATCTAAATGATGACTCCAAACAAAGGCCATTCTTCCACTTCTGAAGGGAAAACTGTAAAATAAAAAAGTGTTTGCATGGGTAAAGTGTACAGATGGCTTTTGTGTAGCACACAGGGTTCAATAGAGGGTTAAGAGCAGGGTGATCTGTCTGGATGACAGCTTCAAAAGAACTGGCACCACAGCGGCTCTGCAGCCTGCCTGGGAAACTTACAAGAACCTGCATGCAGCTACCTGTGCGTAACCGTGGCATTTTGTTGGCTCCACTAGGTAAAGAAATGGCTTAAAATTTCATTTTCAAGAAAATCCAAAGTATTGCACTCATTCTTGACACGTTTTAGCTTTTTTATGTGATTGTTTTTTATTTAGATGAAAAAAATGTCAGAATCCATTTGAAAAAAAAAACCCACATGTACAAAAATGCCTTGTTGCTTCTAAAACTTCAAGAAAGTTTAAAAAATTTTAAGTTTCTTAAAATCTGATAAATCTGAGACCATGGTCTTGATTCGGAAAAGGGTAGAATGCCTTCTCCAGGTCAGGGATGAGGTCCTGCCCCAAGTGGAGGAGTTTAAGTATCTCGGGGTCTTGTTCACGAGTGAGCGAAAACTGGAGCGTGAAATCGATAGGCAGATTGGTGCTGCATCTGCAGTGATGCGGGCGTTGTACTGATCTGTCGTGGTGAAGAGAGAGCTGAGTCAGAAGGCGAAGCTCTCGATTTACCGGTCGATCTATGTTCCTACCCTCACCCATGGTCATGAGCTTTGGGTAGTGACCGAAAGAACGAGATCGCGGATACAAGCGGCCGAAGAGTGGCTGGGCTCTCCCTTAGAGATAGGGTGAGAAGCTCGGTCATTCAGGAGGGGCTCGGAGTAGATTTGCTGCTCCTCCACATCGAGAGGAGCCAGTTGGGATGGCTCTGGCATCTGGTCAGGATGCCTCCTGGACGCCTCCCAGGTGAGGTTTTCCGGGCACGTCCAACCAGGAGGACACCTAAAGGGAGACCCAGGACACATTGGAGGGACTATGTGTCTCATCTGGCCAGAGAACGTCTTGGGATTTTCCCGGAGGAGCTGGCCCAAGTGGCTGTGGAGAGGGAAGGGACTCTCAACTACTGCCCCGGGTAAACTCCAGATAAGCGGATGAAAATGGATGGATGGATGGAAGTTTCTTAAAAGCTGGACTAATGAAAATTCCACATGTATTATGAATGTAAATCTAATGCAGGTTTTGTTTTTATGACAGTAGGTTAAATAAAAAAAATTCTGTTAATTGCAGAGCAATTGGTGAGTTTCGCAGAGAAGATTTGATTTTTTTACACTTTGGTCTAAAAAACAAACAAACAAAAAAAGAGGTAAGCAATTTTGTTCCAGAAATAAACACTATTTCATACATCTGCTACAGGTTTTGTTGGGTTGACATGAAGATTTTCCGTGTTTTTTAAATAATTCATTTAACATTTAAGTGATTTTTCTTAAATTCCATAACTAATTTTGCCTTTTAAATCTGGAGTTTTTCCATCAGCCTTTTTGAGATCATTCTTCAAATAAAACTGTCTCTGAAGTTACAATGAGAGGTTTTAGTTTCTATAAATCAAAATAAATAAAGCTATATTCTGATTATGTGATCATGTGTGTTTGCAGAAGCAACAACCTTCTTGTTGCGGTGTGTTTGTGATGCAGCATAATCATCAGTATGATCATCAATGATGACAAAAATGGATCCGGTGATTTTTGTGGATGTTCTGCTGATGAGTCCCTTATAGTGTTGACACATAGGGTCAGGGCTGTTTCCTGGATTTGTGTTGTATTTACATAAAACTGGAGAAATACGAGTGTGTGTCTGCATGCACACGGAGGGCCGTGTCAACAGCTCAATTATGTAATGGCTTCACATTTATTGCCCCCTGCTGTGACTGACAGGTGGAAGTCACATTACTAAAATTTAAACTGTTGTCCTTCTCTCTGTAAAGTAAAATAGGCTAAGTGATGCAGCTTCCATCAGCAAACTGTTTTCTGAAACCATCCTCAACATCTTTAACTCTCCTCTCTCTCTCTCTCTCTCTCTCACACACACACACACACACGCACGCACACACACACACACACACACACACACACACACACACACACACACACACACACACACACACACACACACACACACACACACACACACACACACACACACACACACACACACACACACACACACACAGACATGCACATAATTTTATCTTCTCTTTACTTTGTACTTTTTATTTTACTATCTCTGCAACCTCACATGTCACTCATATCCAATTGGCATATTGAGCAGGTCAGATGAAAAAGAACAAAAAAAACTATAATCAAACATCGCTAAAACCGATTCTCAATATAATAAGACATGCCTTGTTTTTAGACATTTTATCTTGTCTCAGTTCTTTAAAACAATTTGTATCTACAAAAGCAGTACTACTTGAAATAAGATAAATATTCCTAAATATGTTTCAAAAACAGTTCTTTTTTTAGTAACAAAAAGGACATTGGTGTTAACAAAAGTTGCTAAACTAGCAAAATACTGCAATGTGAGATCTATCTGCTAGTTTTGAGAATTCTAGCCAAGCAACTTTTATTTCCTTTTCTTTTAGACTTAAAATAAGATTAAAAAAAAATAAAAACAAGGCAGTTTTTTCTTGAACATCAGTTTTTAAAGTGAAGGACGTAAAAATAGAGAAGAGCACAATTACTTTTATCCCTGGATTTTAACGAACTGGAACTGTGCATTTGGGAAAAACTTCCTCTAAGAACGGTGTGTGTGTGTGTGTGTGTGTGTGTGTGTGTGTGTGTGTGTGTGTGTGTGTGTGTGTGTGTGTGTGTGTGTGTGTGTGTGTGTGTGTGTGTACAGGGAGAAGGAGGTCCAGCTGTCTATCCTAGCTGAGATAGATTAGATGTGACAGGCTGCTACTCTACTCATCAGCATGACACAGCCGTCCCAGCCCTATTTCAGGAAAATTAAGCAGCCTTACGGTAAACGGGCCTGCCTGGAGAAGGAGGGGCTGCAGGAGGGAGGAGCTTAAAGTATGCAGATGGGCCTCCTCTGCTTCCCTCCTTCCTCCATCTTGTTCTCCTCCTTCAAGTGCCATCCTCGCCTTTTGACATGATAATGGCTCCAAATTGATGAAGCCACTTCACTCATTTGGTGACAGCTCTTCCAGCGAGGGACATAAAGGCTTCCTCCGTGTCTCCCCATCCATCACTCACGGCTGCCCTCCCATCAACACGCTTGGCATTGAAGGGGCGGCAACTTGTTTAATCAACTAATTTGCTCCCCTCGGGCCACCTTTAAAGACCGCGCCACCTCTGGATTATCTTGTCATTCCATCCTCTTAATCAGCACTGATGAACTGCTCATCCAACTATTAGCCGCTCTTTTACTCTGCTATCCTTGGCAAAGGTTAAAAGCGTGCAATTAAAAATAATCTCTGGGGCAACATTTTTATATTTAATTGGTGAGAGAAGTCACAACAGTGGTGCTTTCATGAGGACACCAAGAAGCATGAGGGCCTCAGTTATCAAATCATATTTAAACTGTTTCCTTTTGGTTATCTGTGTATTCACATCCTCACACACTCTACAGAAGCAGTCCATCTTTGAGACACTGGAGGCCATTAAAATGGATTGCTTTGCTTGCTTGTAATGGCCCATAAATTGGTGTATGCTGGCAAACATTTATTTCTAAAAGAAATGCAACCCAAAAGAAAAATACATCCAGCCTAGACAAACATCACAATGAGATTAAAAGCTTGGCTCTGAAGCTTTAACCTCTCTACCTTTCATGCCAGAGTTTAATACTGGGATTATTTTAGGCTGAAAAACGATGGCGTTAAAGTTTCTTCAGTTCCATTGTCAAACATCTAATCCAGCATAGCGTGATGTTGTGTAATCACTCACTATTTTTAGAATACCTTTAAAATAAACTGAAGCTATTTGATTGGGACTGACATAAAAATAAACTAGAAGTAGATCATCAGGTGAAGACTGTGAGAAATGACTTATTATCTGTCTGGTGGCCAATGAGATATTTTGCTTACAAACAAGATTGACTCCAGCAGCTAATGCCAGAGGAGTGTGAGGCAATACATGATGAGGAATACAGGAACTGCAGATTTTAGCTCGATATTTGTAAAACTGCTTGAGTAAATCATTCTTGAGCTCGCTAAAGTTGCTTTTTTTTTTGTGGTGTCCATCTCAAACTGGAATGATGTCTGTTGGAAACCTAATCCAGCCATTTTCTGAAAACCTCATTCACTACTATATTTGGATTAAAGCTGTCTCTTAAAAACACAAACAAAAAATGTGTTTTTTTTCCTAAATGTCCTAAAGTCAAATTTTATAAAATGTTCTATTAAAGACAATTGTTCAGTTTTATAATACATAGATAGAAAAAACGTGCAAAATCAAAAGAATATAAAAGTGAGCATAAAATCAATGAATACATGTTGGACTACATCAAGTGAACATTTTGGGTTAAAGGAACAACATGTAATTGTCATGTTGGGATTATGTTTTACCCAGGACATGAAAGAATCACAGACGGAAACGATGGTAAGTAAATAACAAATTATATTTATTAAGAACGATGTGTAACTGAAAGCACTGCTCCAAACGGGAACAGGAGGGACCGAGATTGGGGATGATCGGTCTTGGTGAGGCAGGGCTGGGTCTTTGGGACCAGGTGGGGACAGACAAGCAGCAGAGAGTGAGAATCCAGGACGGGACGAGGAAACAGTCTGCGAGGCAGACAGCGAGGCAGGCTATGATGCAGGTCCGGAGGCTGGTGGTTAGGCAGACTGGGAAGCGGGCAGGATGACAGGCGGACGGCGGAGAGTGAGGAGATCAGGGGGACGGTGAGCGACGTGATGTTGGACTAACAACTCCAGACGGCGGTGGGTAAATCCTGAGAACAGACAAGCAGGAACCTTCAGGACTCGGTAGATCAGGGCAGACAGGAACGGGAAGACAAGATTAAAACTGAACAACAAGCTAGAACTGCGACTGGATAGTGTTTACCCAAGATGCGAGTATCAACCGGCACTGGAGTTTTGTCACACGACTCCTTAAGTACCCCTGGCCCTCTGATTAGGGAGATCAGGAACAGCTGGCTCTCTGACACGCCCACCTGTTAACACAGAACTGGGACAACTGCAGTGTGTTAAGTGAAATCAATAGTGAGCAGGGCAGACCGTGACAGTAATAATTTTACAGTGAAATAATCATAAAACAGTCTCATGCTCTGTCTTCTCGGCCCCCAGTGAGTCGTGGTGGATGGCTGCTGATACTGAGCCAGGATCCTCTGGAGGTTTCTTCCTGTTAAAAGGGAGTTTTCCTCTCCACTGTCGCTGCATGCTTGCTTAGTATGAGGATTGCTGTAAAGACACTGACACTAGTCAGTGACTCGGAGCAATCTGCTGGGTTCCTTAAAGGAAACTTTTACTGATTGGCCTAATGAACTGAACTGTACTTGAATGTTTACTTAGTGAAGTGCCTTGAGATGACTCTTTTTGTGATTTGGTGCTATATAAATAAATTGAATTGAATAAATGTATTAATCATGTTGGACAGAAGACTACAAGATGTCATTATTATGGGCTCGCCACACGGGAGGCGGCATTGCCTCTCGTCCATTCATTTTCAATGAGATGTGTGCGACAAATCACGGGTCTCCCTTCAGCTAAGTAACAAGCAACATCTGTGCATGTTAAATTTTGTGCTCGTGCAAGTGTCGTGCACAGGCGAACCAGCGATGCAATCCCAGAAAGAACAAGGACCAATCAGCAGAGGTTTCATTGACTGACCATTCAGCAGACAGGGTGCTTCATAGTACATCTCTGGGCAAATATAGAGGAAAAGTTATTACTAACTGTGTCAGATTTCCCAGAGCTTTACAACATTTCTACAAAAGAATATAGGGTGTTTCTCAATGTCAAGGCGCCTGGCCTTGTGAGGCGATGTCTTACGAGGCCAGGCGCCTTGCTTACAAGGACACTGTCCTTCCTTGGTCAAAGAAAACAGTTTAATGGAACAGACTTAAAATAAAGATATTTTGTGCGTATAAGTTTGAATATTAATATATAAAGAGAGTTTTACTTTTTAAATTCTGTATATTTTTGTTAAATTAAATATATAAGTGAGTTACTATCCATTAGCCACCAAAGCTTCAACTACTAAACAACTAACTAACCATAGATAGCTTATTTGGATAAAAAAAAACAATTTAAATTGAGTTACTTTTAAACTTGAAATTTGCCTCCGAAGTAGCTGCCGGCTTCTGATCCACCTTTTGAAAGTACCGCGGTGTATTCTGGGAATTTTTTTTACCAAGGCTAGGCTACAAGACACCTCCCGTGTATCCTTGCTCAGCTAGCTAAACGGCTAACAAACGGAGAACACACGCCTCGGTGGAACATGAACACTGGGACACGCCTAGGCAGTTCCTGATGACGTATCTCCAAGGCAACCGGGGAGGGGCCAAGACATCAAGGCAAGGTTCCTTGGCATTGAGAAACACCCTTAGAGATCTTCACAAAAAGGCAGCGGTATGAGAAATAGTTGGTAACTTGGTTGTTGGTGTGGTCTCATTTTCACCATTTCTTTTTCTCTTTGGGATGAACCCATTCACATATTTTTCTTTTATTTAGTATATAGTAAAGTCAGAAGTCATATCTACTGCTTTTTCAACTTCGAACTGCTTTATTAACCCAACATTTCCTTCAGTTAGACGGCCAATCATAACAACGGAATACTCGCTATTCACCCTAGAACAGAGTGCGTCGCTGGCTTTGGCCGCTGCCACATGTCGTCTCCCATGTTTCGAGACCATTACTTCGTTCTTACATACTGCACCTTTAAGGCATGGTTAAATACAAGGAAATGAATGAAATTTGTGCACAGAAATTCTGAATGACAGAACGAATCTCTGCCTGGTGGCTGGGATGACTTATCGGACCTGTAACTTTCTTACATCTTCAGCAAAAACAAACACGGTTGGTTTAAAGTTGTGCAGCCAGTTTCTCACAACATTCACAACCTGTACCTGTCCTTTTATGGTAAATAAAAACTATTGATCCTCCATCCCCAACCCCCATTTTAAAAGAATTATTGTGGAGCTCCATTTCATCTAATCACTTGGCAAAAGAGTCCAGCGTCTAAATAAATAAAGAATAAATAAAAAGAAATCCCTGGGCCAACGTGTTGCTCTCACCTTTGCAGATGAAATTACCCGAAAAGCTGTTACAAATCAATATAATCAATGCAATCAGCTAACTGACACAGGCAATCTCCTGCCAGTAAGTAAAAATACCCCTGGTGGAGATCATTCAATTTCTCGTGCCATAATTGCCCCCGAGGGCGACGTTAGGCTGTAGCATTTTGTACACTTAATTAAATTAGCGAGCTCTGTGGACGGGGTGGGTGGCCAGTTTACAGAGGACGGATAGGTCTGGCCTGGTGCCAGTAATTAAGGCAATACCTTTCTTGATTACACCAATCCCCCTTAATGAACTCATTATGCATTTTAACCCAAACACTTCCATGAATTAATGAGTGCAGAGAAAGCTCCTAGATGGAGAAAACGCCCTGATCACAAGCACCAGTCATAAGTCATCCACTCAACGAGATGGACGTGGTGTCCATATTTCTCCCACCTTCAGCTGCAGCCAAGACTATTTTGGACCCGAGTGACAGCAAAAAGTTCAGAGTCTGAACACATAAAGCTGTAAAGGAATAAGCGCTCTCTGGCGAGTAACAACACAAAGTTACGAGATGACTTTACAAGGTTTCACCGGACTCACATCTGAGTGTTCAGAGGACTTTTGTACAGATGAGACATAAACAACCTCATGGGATCCAAAAATGGAGACCTAGGAGCTGTGCAGGCTGGGAGCAGCTACGCATGACCCACAATGCACTGCTAATTAAATAATTCACAAATTGACATATCAATACAGCTTTCAGAGGGCTTATTGGATAAGAACTGAAGACTTCTGCAGGTTTACAAATAGATAAAAAACAGAACATTTTGCATGCATGAGGTACAAATCATTGTTTTTCTTTGAATGAGAGGAAAAAATGACATTGGACTGACCTTGTGTATCAGTTGTATGACATCATTCTGCCCATCATTGTGAAAATAAAGCTGAACGGGAATGTTTGTATTCTGATGTCAGGCCTGAAGTCTGGGAGCTAGACACATTGGTGTGTTTGCGCCTGGAAAGGTGGGAAATACTGTTGAATGTAATTGCAGTGAAGCGTAACATTTTGTTGATCTGAAAGGTTGTGGGGGTTGTAAATCCAGACACCTGAGCAGCTTGTTACCAATGTGTGTTTCCAAACACACACACACACACACACACACACACACACACACACACACACACACACACACACACACACACACACACACACACACACACACACACACACACACAGAAAATACACTACTGTCAGCAAAGGGCAGTGATGGAAGAACTGATTGTGTTGCTGGAACATCTTTCCACAGTGGAACTGCTTAGTAACCTCCTGAGAGAAACTACTGCCAAAGAAATGGAATTTAATTGATCCCATTTGCGTACTTTGAAAACTTAATTTACACTTAACAGTATTTTGGGCTTTGCTAAAGTCTTCTTGACAACATCTCAGAGAAATACCAGATCCCTAGATTCATTATTGCTTTAATTAAAGGAAACATATGCAGTTTTGGCTTGCTTTTAGCACCCCCTAGTGTCCGTTAGTAAAACCAAATATGAAACTCTTCTCCACATGCTGAGAGCTAGCTTTGTAGCTGAGCATCAGACCGCCAAGACCCCTCCTTCGGCTGCAGCCTATCTCACACTGCACCCAACTTCTTTGGCCCCTCCCATGAGAGCCCCACCAGGCGCTCGCCAACGCGCCACAACTCCAGAGGGGTGACACATTTCCGGACAAGGGAAAACTGTTTCTATATATGGTACTCGTCATAAGGGGTCTGTGGGCTTAGTTTGTCTGATCCCTCTCCTAAGACCTGTTTGCCATGGGTGACCCTACCTGAGGCATAAAGCTTCAGACACCTTAGCTCCTGGGATCAATGGGACATTAAAATCCTCCACCATGGTAAGGTGGCAGCCCAGGTAAGAGCCAGTTGAGGTGGCTAGGGCATCTAATTAGAATGCATCCTGGACACCTCCCTGGTGAGGTTTCCCCGGCAAATCCAACCAGGTGGAGACCTAAAGGCAGACCCAGAAAACACTGGTAGGACTATGTCTCTCTGCTGGCCAGGGAACACCTCGGGATTTCCCCAGAGGAGCTGGCCCAAGTGGCTGGGGGAGAGGGAAGTGTGGGCCTCCCTACTTAGGCTGCTGCCTCCATGACCCGAACCCGGATAAGCGGCTGAAAATGGATGGATGTATGGATAACACAGCTAAAACGACAGCTGATAATGAGTTGTAGCTGGTTTTGAATAAAGATGTCATTAATTTATAAAGACAAACTTTGAATGAGAATCTTTAAATATTTGAAGCGATTTTATTTCACAATTATTAAAAAGTATACAGTACAAGACTGCTACATTTTTCTTTATACACCAATTACTGTGCATCAAACAGATAAAGGTTTAAACATAATAGTCAGTCTTCATCAGCAAACTCATATCAATATCAGTAACTTTACAATAGTTCTTCTCACCAGCCGCAGTAAACCAGTTTTACTTTAGCATTTACAAAAGCACAAGACTTTATATCCACTGGTCCTCTCCAAACGTTGCATCTAAAAATATTTAAACTCTTTAGTCTGCTTTTCAACGATCCAGGCCGAGTTCAGCCACCACATGGTCCAACTGCACCGCATCACAGAAGCTTTAAACTTAAATGCCCAAAACATTAGTCGTAAAAGTACCACTAACGTCTGCTAAGAGACTGTTTGAGATGCAACTGTGCCCTGAGAAAACAAAAGTGTGAAATCCTCACACAACATAAAGCCATTAAACTTGAATAGTTGGAATGGGTTATTACACTAAACTGCTCAAAAACACAATAAAACCAGAAGTAAAAATGTTACCCTTTCATAAAATACCATCTAACATTCTTTAGCTGTGCAATAATTACATTAGTCTTTCTTTTTTGTTGTGGAGGAAAATACTTTTGTGTTCAACAAAATCTTACTGTGACTGCAGTCTGAGCAGAAACACTGGGAGAAGCTGGAAGATACACAAAAACGAGGAATCGAGGTGAAAAAAGGAGTACAAGTAATTTAGGGTTGGGTATCGTTTGATTTTGAATGATTCCAATTCCTCGTTTCGATTCCGGTTCCTATCGATTCCCGATTCCGATTCTTTCAAGACGTGACATGCTTTACATGAGCCAGCTAACCACAGGTCCTACTTGATGAAATAATCTTAACTTCAACATGAATTTTAACTCTATGAACAATAACATCACCTTCATTTAGACAAAAACGTGTTTTGGAGAAAAAAAAGAAAAAGACTTTCAGCACAACCAGTGTGTTTGTTTCTGACCACAACCAAAGTCTGGAAGAAGCCTCTCCAACATATCCAGAAACGTCCAGCTGTTTTCAGCTAAAACTCTCAGGATGATCATGTCCAGGATGACTGAGAACTACACCTCCATGCTGCAGCAGCATTCAGTCAGAACAGGAAGTGAAACTTGAATGTAGCTGCTGTCAGTAACAATCTAACAGATTTTAAACATTAAAACTCAACAGAAATTGTTCAAAAAAGTCAATTGAAATGTTCACAACTTTGTGTGTGATTTATTATTATTATTATTATTATTATTAATATTTATTGTGGCAGAAGCTGGTGTGGTCCACCACAGAGAAGCTTCTTTAGCATGATGACTTTAATTATTCTACATGTTATTGTTCAGCCTTCTGATGCTCACACACACACACACACACACACACACACACACACACACACACACACACACACACACACACACACACACACACGTTGGTGAGTAGCTGTGTCTGACTGCTGACGCTCCGTGTGTGTTTGTATTTCTGCAGTGAGACAAACTCACCTCACATCGTCCAGAATTTGTTCTTTAAAGCTTCTATTAAATCCACCGTGTTGACGTATTTTAACAAGTTTCCTCTACGCTGCAGGAGTTAAAGTTTACATCACGGAGTAAAACTTCGGCAGACGCGTTTGTTTATATTTGGCCGCTGTGCGCCGGGTGGGGGGAGGGGGGACGCGGTGCTGCACACAGACAGCTGGTGTGATCAGCTCTGAAAAGCGTTGATCACAATTTGCAGATCACGTTTATTTTTCAGGGAGATCGGCCGCGGATTCCTCTTCCGTCGGCATTCTAGGAATCGAACAAAAAAACTTTGAACGATTCCGGGAAAAACTAACAGTTTGAACCGGTTCCAATTGATGCTCAATGCCCAACCCTAACAAGAATAAAAGAAACTAAACTGTACTCCTTTTTTAGGGAGCGCAAGGTAATATGTACTAAAATGTAGCATTTATTAATGAGAACATTAGCTAAAGCGTTAAAATCTTCCCTTCATCCCTGTAAAAACAAAGTAGAATATTCTAAAGCTCGTCCTTGAACAGGTTCCATCTTTCTGGTTTGTTTTTTTGTACAGGCAAAGCCAGAAAGACATAACATGGCAAGTGACTTGATCAATAATATTTTAATCATATTTAATAATAAAATGCATTGCTTGCTGTTTGAAAAGCCAGTGAGTATGTTCTCTTCCAGTTAAACAAAAGAGAACAAAACGAGTGATTTTAGCTCAACACGAACGCCTCCGTCTTAGCCTAACAGAACACCCGTGTTTATTTTTGTTTTATTTGCTCAAAACATTGATAACAAATTAAAACTTTCTACTTTTAAGGCTGAATTTCACTTAAGGCGTTTCATTTAAATCGGTTCAATGGGAACAAAAGACAAAAAAAGGCGATTTTTCAAGCTGAAAAGATAAAATATCCACTCTTTTACAACAATTTAAATATAATAAGATTTTAAAGCGAAATTAGGAAACGCTGACTGAAGTGGATAAAAGAGTCCAGAGCTCAGGATGTGGTGCGGTGAGCAGAAGTCAGACCATGTTGGTCTGAGTGTTTGGGCTGTGACTCAGCAGGTCCTGAACCTGGTCAAGAACCCAGACAATGTTTGGTCTCTCCTGTGCATTTGAGACCATTATGGAGCTCAGCAGCACGCGGAGGCCCTCTGAGTACCTGGAAAAAACAAACACCAGGTCAGAAACCGTCATTCTATGTTTACTTGAGATTTCATTTACTTTTCACACTTTTATTTTAACAATCACCAAAAGAAGCAGCAGCAGAACAGCAGAATCAATTTCCCTCTGGGATTGATAAAGCATTTTTGAATTGGATTGAATTGAACCAGAGAAATCAGGGAAGTTTGAATTCTGACCTGCAGGACGCTGGGATGGTCACCGGGTTCTGGACAGCCAGAGCAACACTGTCCCCTTTCTGAAAGATCAGGTCATATGGTCCCTCTAACATCATCATGCAGTACAGTACACAGCCAAGCGACTGAAGGCACAGGAGCGGATCAGTCAGGAACATTCCAGCTCACCCAAGATGTCAGTGGTGTAAATTTATATAAACAAAAACAGGGAGGAAGAAGACATGAAGTTCTTACCCAGATATCAGTGCGCTCATCTATAATGCAGTGGCTCTCTACGTTGAAGAGCTCAGGAGCCCTGTAGGAGATGGTGCACCGCTGGGCTGCCCAGTCCTGGACGGTCATGGCTTCTCTGGATCCTCGGACCTGAAAAAATTTACTTGCATCAAATCACTCACAGCATGAGCAACATTTAAATCTATTTTCCTGATTTTGAGAGGAATATTTTTTTTGAGAGACAAATAAAGTCTAATTTCTGGATATCTGACACTCAGCTGGGTTGTCATCACTAAGAAAAAATAAAATACCACAAAAAATTAAACTACAAAAAATTTAACAAAAAACCAAAACATCACTGGATCTCATGTTTACATGATATTTACTTTGACACATGAAATAGACAAAGAACAAGTGAACTAGGAAAAGCGACAGAAACGAACTTAAAACACAACTAGTTTAATATACGATGCTGTTACGCTGCCATCTAGAGGTGAGAAACAAGAACTGTCAGTTGAAAGAATACTCAGGTATTTTCTTACATCTGCACAAGGACCCTACTGTCTGGCATCACTGTTTTCTTCATTTAAAATCCCCACTTTATTCAATTTTAGCATGCCCAAAAAATTAAGTTAAAACACAATTTAACAACGTTTAGTAAAATTCTAAACTTTCTGGAATAATAAAATTTGTAATTGGTTATTTGAATTGTTATTTTGTTAAAATTTGTTCTCAACTGCTGACAACAGTGAGAAAACAGGTGATGATTTAAATAGTCTGTAGAAACTAATGACCTGTTCCTCTTACCTCAATTCTTGCGCGGTTCATTGAGCCCAGATCCATCAGGAGTGGCCGGTCGTCATCGTCCAGCAGCACATTAGTGGGCTTCAGGTCTCTGTCAGCAATTTATTTTTGTCTTAATTACAAAGTTACACAGTGGGTGAAGAAGTCAATGATCACAGGTGCTCTTCAGAATATTTTAAAATGTAAACTTTACCTGTGGGCATAGCCTTTATCATGAATGGCCTTCAAACCGGAACAGATTCCACGGAAGATTTTTAAAATCTGTTTTTCAGGCATTAAGCTCCCCTTCTCTCTTAGCTTCTCCAAAACAGACCACAGGGTTCCTTTCTGTTAACAAACATACAAAGGAGTCAGAATGTTCCTTGAGACATCTTCGTCATCAGGCAAACTGCTGTAGCAACTCACTCTGATGTAAGGCAGAAGTAACCAGGCTTCAGTTTTCCCTCCACCTTCAACAAAGCTGTGTGCAACCAGGCTCAAGATGTTGGGATGATTGAACATCTGATGCATTTCCACCTCTGTCTGTGCCTCCTGACGAGCTTGGCGATCATGACATAAGATCTTTTTCAGGGCATAGAAGTGCCCATCCTTTGCCCCCTCAACCAAATCAACAAAGCTGAAGCCGCTGAAGAGAAAGAACAGAAAGATCACATGTTGTGCTCCATTTTAAAAAAGGGGTGAACAAAAATCAATAACATTACCATATACAAGTATGAAATTGTAAATCAGTAGAGAGATCTTGTCAACTTACCCTTCATCTAGTTTCTGGACAAAGTAGTATTTTTTGCTGTCAATGGTGATGGAGCCACGAGAGCACACACACAGGGTCTGTCCCATGTTGACTGGTGCATTGTTTAACCCAACATTTTCAAAAGGGCCTGAAAATAAAATAAAACTATCAGATTGGCGTTCAATGCTGTGCCAAACTGAATTATTGTAATATTTTAAGGTGGTTTCTGATCCTACGGTCTTTTTAAGAAAGTATCTGTAATTTCTACGGACAATGTTTTTAAAACTTAAAAAAAACTGTCATTGATTTTTTATTTCTGATTTAAAATAACACCAATTCTACTTGACTAGGAGCCCTTCTAGGTTTATAAGCTGCCGATAGAGCCACTTATGTATGAGCTGACCCAACCTCCCACCCAAACTTGGACTTCCTGACCAACCGCCCTCAACATGTCCGACTGGATAACCGCTGCTCATCAACAATCACAATGAACACTGGTGTACCACAAGGCTGTGTGATGAGCCCTTTCCTCTACTCCCTTTTCACCCACGACTGCAGACCTGCTGATGGTTCCAACACCATCATTAAGTTTGCAGATGACACCTCGGTGTTTGGCCTCATAAGTGACAACGATGAGACCGCCTACAGGGAGGAGGTGGACCGTCTGACTGAGTGGTGCGACACAAACAACCTGCTGCTCAACACTGAGAAGATTAAGGAGCTCATCGTGGACTACAGGAGGAATGCTGACCCACATCCACCCATCCACGTTAAGGGGACGGCAGTGGAGCGTGTGAGCAGCTTCAAGTTCCTGGGAGTCCACATCTCCGAGGATCTCACCTGGACTACCAACTGCTCCAAGCTGGTCAAGAAGGCTCACCAGCGCCTCTTCTTCCTGAGGACTCTGAGGAAGAACAACCTGTCCTCAGACATCCTGGTGAACTTCTATCGCGGCACCATCGAGAGCATCCTGACCAACTGTATAACAGTCTGGTATGGGAACTGCTCCGCCTCAGACCGGAAGACACTGCAGAGGGTTGGGAAAACTGCCCAGCACATCGCCGGAGCACCACTTCCTGCCATAAAGGACATCTACAGGAAGCGGTGTCTGAAAAGGGCTAGGAAAATCATCAGAGACCACAGTCACCCATCACATGCACTGATCACCCTGCTGCCCTCTGGGAGGCGCTACAGGAGCCTCCGGACTAAGACCACCAGGTACCGGAACAGTTTCTTCCCAAAAGCTGTCAGACTCTTAAACTCTGCCTCCTGACATATGACCCATGTTAAACTCATGGACTGATTGTATTAACTACAGCCTGTACATACTTATAGTCATAGAATATTCATAACATACTTCATACCGTGTACATTATAACATACGTAATAGATCCATTTCTGTAATATACTTACACATCTATATTATTGCTAACATATATTGTAATACATCTATATCATGACTAAAGCACTTTCTGGATGGATGCAAACTGCATTTCGTTGCCCTGTACCTGTACATGTGCAATGACAATAAAGTTGAATTCTATTCTATTCTATTCTAAACAGGCAATCGGAGTCACCGACAAACAGGCTCAACGAGTGAAACCTGAGGCCATTACTTCTACACGAGCGTTTCAGTTGTTTGGCAATTTACTTTGGTTACTCTAATTTCAAATGACCCATTTTCTGTCCAGGATGTGTTTTTTAAATATTGTCCCTTGTTCTCGACATGCAGGTAGACAGGTGAGTCCTGATCTTTCATTCCTTGTACCATAATGTGTTTGTGAGGTGGGTGTCAAGTGTCTCCTATAGTAAAGATCTGTGATGCTCTTGTGCTCCGCTCAACCTGTTAGGGATGTTTTCTCCAAAACACTTCCTGCCTAAAACAAATTGATAATTTCATACATAAATGCATTCGAGGAAACGTCAATACACGCGACTGCTAAGCGAAGCACTTGTGGAAAGATAAAGTTAGACAAACAAATTTTGTTTGATGTTTGTCTGCATTAACCCCTGACACGTTTAGCTAAAAACATGAAAAATGCAGCAACGCTGGCTAACACACATCCACTATTTTCTACAAACTAAATACACTTACGGTACAAAAAAATCCGACTTTAACATTAATTTCAATTTTGTATCTTTGTAATTTTAACCGATTCCCAAACACAAGCGGTAATAAACAATAACTCTGTCTTGATGGCTCAAGAGAAATCCTACCATTCCCCCAAGTTAGCTTGGTGACGTTTTGTTTCTTCTTCTTCTTCGTTGTTTTTTTTCTTCTTCATCTCTTTCTTCTGCAGCTTACTGGGCCCACAGCGCCCTGAACGAGATCAGCGGCACTGCCACTAAGGTACCGGACAAAACGTTTGCATGATGGCGGATCGCAAGCCCAACAGGAGAACTTTCTCCGACGACGGAGGTGATACTTGTGCAGTTTAAACGGCTTAATCAGAAACATAATGTGGTTTCCAATTTCCTTACCTATGTGTTAAAGATGCCTCAGTCTTTTAACACGAGACGCTCGTTGAACTTGGTGTTAGCCGCTGCTGGCTAATGCAAGTGACATTACGTGGTATAAACGCTACCTATGCAGTTGTAAGCTAAAGTGTTATGCTTTAAACATTAACCACGTTACAAATAAAATAGCCTATTCTTTTTTGTAGTTTCTTAAACATTTATTAGTCTCTTGACGGATTGCTTACCTGCTAGCTAATGAGCAAATAGCTAACCTAAGCTAGTTAGCAGGTCTTACAGCGATGTTTGGACACCAATAGTTAATGGTCCTCAAACTTTTTGTTCTGCCACTCCTTTCGTTGGAGGAAGAACAATCTCCCTAGGAATCTAGACCATCAGTCTGCCGAAGCGAAATACTATATATTCACATATAGGCAACAATCTCCTGACGTCCCGCTTTAATAAGACTAATACGCGAGCTTTCACTTTTAAGTGAGGAAACAAACATACATGGTGCAATACCTATGTTTTCATGTGTATTTTGAAATGTCTGCTACTAGTTTCTGTTTTAAAAAAAAGAACAAATACTAAATTAGTCGTCCAAACTGGTTTAAAAAAACATTAAGTTAAAAACGCATCTTTGCTAATGTAACAAATGATTAACATAAATAGAACATTTTTTATAAGAAACAAGTTTAGTCAGTACAAAGCACTTAACTGATGTAAGTTAATTAGAGGCTATCACTGTCTGAACAGCTGGCATGATTCTGTTTTAGTTTGACATATTTTTAAATGAACACTCTTAAGTGCAGTTGCAGGCATTTGCGAGAATTGTTCAGGCCCTTTATTACTGAAAGCTCAAGTCTCATCATTTCACTTCTGACAGCAGTTTATTTCTCACCAAGACTAGAATTGTCACACTTTCTCCAAAGAAAAGTAATCTGGTTACTACTTATTTTTTTCATAGTATTTTATTTTAACAGTTGATCAGTGGCCTTCATACATTTCTCCAAAGTAGCAAGGCAGATGGTAGAAGGCAGTTGTTTATCTTTTGATTTGTCGATGACTTGCCGTTCAGGTAAAATAACAAGTCTTAACACTCCCCACTTCCCAGAAAGCAGTTGTTCACCTCGATGAGTTGTCTTGCCTCAAGCAGGGCCGCAGGAGGAGGGCGACAGAGTGAAAACTAAGCCTGTCTCTTGTAGCACTATGAGAGGAGAGGGTGCCACTGTCAAACGTACATCTCAGCATCTCACCTCTGAAGATGAAGACTCGTCTTCAGCAGACCAGCCAGCACCTTCCAAAGCCTCCAAAATTGGGTTTAGCATGAGCAACAAGATGGCGCAGAAATCGAACCCCATAACAATCAAACTAGGCGCATCAGTGAGTGTTTATCATTTAGCACAACAGAAATTTGTGTTGCTGCATTATTGGATGATTGGATATTGATTTGTTTCTTTTCTGTCGTTGATCTCTTCTAGAAACCCAAAGAGCCTGCACCATCAGCTCCACCCAAAAAGTCAGGGCTGGCTTCTGTTTTTAACGAAGATGACGATGTAAGTTTACAGTTGTGTCATACAGAAAACTACAGATGAGAAGGAACTGACTTTATCCTTCTGTTGCTACAGAGTGAACCAGAGGAGATGCCTCCAGAAGCAAAGATGAGGATGAAGAACATTGGCAGGTACAGAAACGACTCTGTGCTTTAATGAAAGCTAATTTTAGCCTTTTTAAAGTGGTTCATCTCACTTTTGCTGTATTTTTTTTTCAGGGAGACACCAACATCTGCAGGACCTAATTCCTTCAACAAAGGGAAACAGGGCTTCTCTGATAATCAAAAACTTTGGGAGAGGAAGATAAAGGCCCAAGGTGAAAAACAATAAATAACTACCACCAATGGAGGATTTTGTACAGCTTGTTATCTACAAAGGCTCAAAAGCTTCTTTGGTGTAGCTTTTTTAATGATCAGTTTTGTGAACATGCAATGAAAAAAGACGATGTCTATGGTTGTTTCTGAACTTCCATTTAAGTTTGGAACCATCTCATGCTGATCCTGAGGGGAAACGAGCTGTAGAGAAGAAACACGATTGTCAGAATATCATTTTAAAAATTCTCATTTGCTACAGGACTTTTCATGTTTTCTTTGTTTAAGCCGGTGAAGCTTAGTCCTCAGCAAGTACTTTTTTCTTGTCTCATATTTGTGTAAAAAATGTACATAGTTTTATTTTGAATTCCATAAACTGGGTTGTGACTTCGAGTGTTGTGTAGCAGCGTGTGTGAGTTTTTTTGAAAGCAAATGTAATTTTCCCTCACATTAAACTTCTTAACATCAGTTTATGTTTTGGTTTCATCAGGTTAGCCTCATTGCACGTGTGAAACTTCTCTTCTGTTTAATCTCCTTCACCCTACACGGTGGGGTTAATATGGCTTCTGACTGTTTTATTTTCCTTCCATGGCTCTTTCTGTCTCATTCAACTTGACAAACATCTAGTATGAAAGCAATTCAATTAAGTCTTATCAATCAATCTGCTTAAAATCCCGAGTCCGACTGGATACGGACACCTCTGTAACCATTAACTTCTACATGTTTTTTTTCCCCTGCGCAATTCCTGACTCTTCCAAATTCAACATATTTGGAATCTTTTTATATTTTTATTTTTGTTCTTGTGAATGCCTCCTGATTTTTATCTTGAGAGGCGCTATAGATTGTTTCTTCTTGAATTGTAATATATTTGTCATTAGGTAAGTTATATGGTCACAATTTAGTGCAAGTCCTTCCCTTTCAGCTAAAACCACACACCACCCATTACCCTGTTCCTGAAACTTAACTCAAAATGTAAACCTTTGAGTTTTCCAGTGTTATACCTTGTGCAGACTCCAATAAAGCAAACATACAGTACATGCACTTCTATGGTGAAATGTCTAATGCTGGCATGTATGAAAAACGCCTCATTGACATATAGTTTGTGTTTACAGCTTCTGTTTGTGTATTTAAGTAATGCTTTAGGGTTGAAGGGAGAAACCGAGATGAGTAGAGATGGAAATTGAGTCACTGTCTTCCCACATTTTAGAGTTCAACACATTGTAACCGTTTCTCTGACAAGATGGAAACTTCCTTCACTGCTTTTTTCCGTCAGGCTTTGCTTTTGCAGCGAGCCCATTTCCATTCAGTTTTGCTTTTGTGTTTAAAACCGGCATCTGTTAATGGGAAAAAAAGTGTTTTTAATAAGAACTGCATTTATGTCCAACTGGCCTCGCTTAGTCTTTAGGTAGTATTCTCCTCAAAGAAGTCCAGAATCTGCTAGTGTCTGCCGAAGATGTGTCTGAGCACCAGTCCAGACTGGGCAGCACCTTTAATGCCCTTTGGACCAGTTTAGGCAGTGGGAGGTCTGGGTGGATGTGGGATGCTGAAGCTCCATTGGTCCATACCAACAGGAGTTTGAGGGCGGAGTCTTGCAGTAAAGCCTGAAGACGTTAGAAATTAGTATTAGAGTTAATATATTTACAATATCAAGAAGATTAAGTAGCCATAACTGGTAATATTTCATGTGGCATCGTTCCTGTTTCCACATATGCTCTGGTTTCAGTTTGGGTCAATAAAGCAACTCAATGAAACCAAACGTTTGTTATTCTTGCAGGGTGTGATTTGCTTGGAACTCCAGTCCAGAGACATTTCTACATAACGCATAAAACGGTTCAGATCTGCTAATTGGGTGGAAAACAGAAGAGTCCAAAGTAAAAACGAGGCATGGCCTGAATTATGAGTGGCATTTTCAGGTCTAAATAAGATGATAGACATTTCAAAATATAATGATTAATAGAAAAATATAGAAACCTATAAGAGATCGTTTAAAAATTTTCTTTATTTTTATTTTATTCTTTACTCGAAAGTTGAGAAACCATTGAAATGTATGGTTCAGTCTAAAATCACACTTCTATAGAATTAGAAAATCCTGTTGAGTTCCAACATGGACCAGAAAAGATTTATTTTCTGTAATTGGATAATTCATCTGCTCCTCGAACAGATTTTTTAATTTGTAATAAATATTAAGGTTTACCGACTCGTCCTCTGTTTAATTCTACACAGATAACTTCCCATAAGGAAGCATGGGGCTGGCTGACCAGGCTAGGAATGTAATCCCAGATAAACTTTTATTCTCCAACATAAATTTATCTAAAGATGTATTAAATACTTTGACCTCGTGAACCTCGCACGGCATTAAAAACCTCATTCTAAATCTTTAGTCTTATTTTCTCTGCATAGAAACCGACCGTCCTCTATGTTAATCTTCCTTACTTTAATTCCTGCGTCGAGCACAAACACCGCGTTACTGTCAGTGAGATAGTCAGCTGACAGGACACAGATGAGCGTCCGGCTCCTTTTTATCATCATAACCACGTCATCCGTATAAGCTACAAAAAACCAACCAACCAAACAAACAAACAAACAAAAAAAAATTAGCAAGTCTTTTTGGACTTCACACTCTCAAAGATACACTGGTGATCATCTCACCCCCTCCTGGAAGTAGGTCCCTCTCCAGCAGACACAGACGATACCTCCACTGGTCCTCTATTACCTCAGTGAGCATCACCTCTATTGGTCTCTGAGTGGCGTTTGCTTCTGCAGCGCCCAACATCTCCACACTAGATAGACATTCTACCAATAATGGAAACAAGTTGTTTAAAGTATTTTTTTTAAATGATAATGTGCATTTTGGCCTTTACCTTCTGCATCATGGTAAGGTCCTGATATGGTGGAGAAGAATAGATCTCTTTCAACCTCTGAAGATGAGGGTTTCCACACATGTGATAAAAACACGTCAAAGTCTGTGTCCTCTGCTAAGGGAGACGTTTAAAGACAAGTTAGATATGAAAACATCAGTGATATTGATCCAACATGCAGCTATAGTTTCTCACAAATGTGTTACCATGGTTTTTGATCTCAAAGATAAAACGGTTAGACAGCGCTGGGTATTTCAGATGTGGCGCAGAGAGAAAATTAAAGGGCAGCAAAGCACGCTTGTGACATTTTAGTGGTTTATTTTTGGAACATTAAAGCTAGATCTCAGTCTGGAAACGAGTAAATGCATGCAGGCCTGTTTTAGTGTGCAGTCGGACCTTTTCTGTATGTTCCAAACAGGAAGTGGGATCTGCAGATTAGCTGTACTTCCAACCATTTCACACGCAAGGTGATTCCTAGTCCGGCTACCAGCAGGAAACATGCAATGGGATACCCTAGTAGTGATGGCCATTTCACTGAAAACAACAATTAAGACATTATTTGTCTTTCAGCCAATGTAAGCATTCAGAAATAGCAAAGCAAATGCAGAGAAGAGAAATAAAAGAACACCTTGTTTTTTTTGTTTAAGCCTGGTTGTGACGCTGCTGTTCCCCACAGTGTTGCTGGCGACGCAGGTGTACATGTGGTTCAGGTGGTGTGTTGTCACTTCTTTTATGTTGGCTATCTGTATGACTTTAAATGATCTAAAAGTATCTCTACTCTCCCTAAAAGAGAAATAGAGGTAAAAACACAAAGGTGTTGATGCTTTTCTGTTTGAAGCACCCATACGCATGTCTCTACTCACTGAGGTCTCTCGGTGTGGAGCAAAGTCATATTCTCCATGTTATCTCCCTGACTCATGAACCACTGCACCTTTCGTGAAATGTTCACTTCAAAATCAAAATCTGCCTTACATGTGAGGTTGTGAGGCCGACCTGGAACAGAGGAAGCAGCGTCAGATTGATGTACGTGATGTTTGTCAGATGGGTTAGGGTTAGAGTGTTAGTTCTGGTAGTCTCATGCGCTCACCCAGCACGACTTCCTCTATCACATCTGCAAGAGGGTATGTGATCTTTGGAGGAGTTCTAGCTTTAAGATGTGCTGTAAGAGAAAAGTGAGTGATTAGAAAGTTTATTTCTGAATCAGAAAGCAGCTTTGTCATGATAGAGACGTCCAAATTCATGAAAACCAAAAGTGTTCTCATGAATTTGACGGAATTTTATGCTTTTTTTACGTGTCCCATTCTGCATATTTTGTGGAAAATTTTACTAAAACATATTTGAATAGATTTAATCTAACAGTTTCAGCTGCATTTGTTTTATTTTGCTCAATGTGTTTATGATGTGTCAAATAGCTTAATTATGACTTTGATGATCTTTCCAATGTGTCAGTTTTATTGTGAAAAACTAACAAAATCATCTTTATCACTTCATAGGGTTGTGGAGAGCTGGTGCCTATCTTCAGCAGTCACCCTGGACAGGTCACCATCGCAGGGACACACAACCGCTTAAACACACTCAGCTCGGGACTATTTAGTCTCTAATCAACCTGGCATGTATGTTTTTTGGAGAACCTGCACAAAACCCATGCATGCATGGAGAGAATGTGCTAACTCCACACAGATTGGCCATTGAGGTGTGATTTGAAGGTGTTGATGCAAAACCAACTGCAGCATTGCATTCCTCTTTAAAGATAAAAGGCGTAGCAAGGCCATATCTTTTCTGTTTGAAGTGGTCTTAGTCCTATTTCTGCTCAGCAGTAGTGGAGTCAGACCTACGTCTGCTCTGTGTTATAAATCACAGGAATTCAGTGATGGAAAACCTGAATGTCTCATTTAGGAAACATATTGGGGCAGCAGTAGCTCAGGTGGTAGAGCGGGTTGCCTCATGATCGGAGGGTCAGGGGTTCGATTCCAGCTCCCGCCAGGGGTATCCTGCTGTTGTGTCCATGGGCAAGACACTTCACCCAACTTGCCTGTGTTAGTAGTGGTCAGAGGGGCCGACGGCGCCAAATGGCAGCCTCGCCTCTGTCAGACCTCCCCAGGGTGGCTGTGACTAGTAGCTTACAATCACTAGCAGTGTGTGAATGTGAGCGTGTGTGAATGTGTCTTTGGGTGTCTAGAAAAGCGCTATATAAGTTCAATGCATTATTATTATTATTATTATTATTATTATTATTATATTCCCAAAATGTACACCAGAGATGGACCTGTTAGTGGTATTTAGTAAATGTGCTGTATGTGATGTAACTAACTCAGCTGCTTTCCTGTTTACATCAAAGATGGTCTGCCACGGGTATGTGAAGGCTGCAGCACAAACAGCCATCCTCTAGCTGCAGAGGAAACTGGAGGAATTGAGTTTTGCAGAAAGTGTTTGAAAGGTTAAGAAAGAAGGCATTTTGTCCATGTTTCTGAAAAGCAAGTGGAAAATGTTGCTTTCATTGTATTTAATGAAATACAGGGGGGGGGGGGGGGGTGCTGGTGCCTATCTCCAGCAGTCAACGGGCAATCAGGCGGGGTACACCCTGGACAGAGTGCCAGTCCATCGCAGGGCAACAGAGACACACAGGACACACAATCATGCACACACACTCACACCTAGGGACAATTTAGACAGACCAGTTAACCTAACAGTCATGTTTTTGGACCGTGGGAGGAAGCCAGAGTACCCGGAGAGAACCCACGCATGCATAGGGAGAACATGCAAACTCCATGCAGAAAGATCCCAGGCCGGGAAGCGAACCCAAGACCTTCTTGCTGCATGGCAACAGCTCTAACCACTGTGCCACTGCACAGCCTTAAATGTTTCCTGCATTTTTAAAACTTTGTATCCAGAAGTATGAATATAACTTTTTTTTTTTAACTTAATATTGGCGAGTCTCTCAAGTGTGATACATACATTAGACCAGAACCCTGACCTATAATTAAAAGTATTGGTTGACTTCAGTCAGGTTGACTAACTTTTAAGTAACTGTACAAGTTGTGAATTGTAGAATTAGCTAAACTGAAACTGAACTTCAGAAAACAAAACAAAAGTGTAATTTAGGAGTGAATCAACTGGTGAGTCACAGACTTGATTTGCTCTTTTATTTATTTTTCATATCTAACGGGGACGATTCCCGCAAACCTTTCAAAAGCTGGTACACATATCTTTTACAGATTCAAAAGTGTAACAAAGTCTAAAGTGGTCCCGATGTTTGAGGCAACTGAGAAACCAAATCTATCGGAAACACCCTCCAGTTTAGTTAAACTTGAATGATGACAACAGAGTTGTTGACGCTGGTAGTTATGGCACAAACCATAACTCTGCAGACCGAAGGTGAAGCATCTTCAACAAACTCAATCCTAATTTACTAGCACATACAAATAAATCTCACTTACGTATGACTGTGACATTAACAGCTCTCCTGAAACTCCACATGACTCCCTGTTCAATTATTTTTCTGTCACAGAAAAACACAGTGTCGTCTTTTACGTCTACTGTGCAGAGTTGTAAGTGCTCCATCTCTTCACACGACTCTCTTCTCTCTTTGGACACAGCTTTGTTTCTCTGGAATGAATCACACACACATCAGTTTCTGCTGAGATCTTAAAACATACATGTTCTACCAAATGACACCTTTTGCATTCAAAAGAAACAAAAATGTATTTTTCTATAATGACTGGGGAGTTAGACGATTGTGAAAGGATTGATCCTGCAGGTGTATGTACTTCACCTTGTACCAAACAACATCTGTGTTATTGCTACAGGTGTGGCCGGGGCATTTGATCATCCCACCAGCAAAAGCAAGCAATATTCTGCTGCTCTCGCTAGGTCGATAACATCCCAGACTGGTTTTTTCCATCACTTGCAGAGTTAAGATGGACCTGCAACAAAAAGAAGATTTAATTAGATAGGTAATTAGATATCAAACTGCAATAAAGCCCTTAAGGAAATGACAAAATGTTGTACGCTGCTCAAAACAAAGCAAAAATCTAAAGGAAAACTATTAATAAAGTAATATATAACATCCCATTGTGCAACTCTAATAGATAATATATTTACAAATATAATAGAAGAAAATATAAAAAGTGTGCTGTTAACCAACGATATAAGTGACCATTTACCAGTAATTGCATCGTGTAATTGTAATTGTCATCATAAAGTGAACAATGATGGACACAAGATTATGTGCAAAAGAATAAGAACAGAGAGGACATTAAACTGTCTTAGAAATGAACTTTTAAAGCAAGATTGGAATTTGGTATATGAACAAACAGAAGTTAATGAAGCATATGAAGTATTTTTAAGAACATTTAACACATTACTTGATAAAAACTGCCCATTAATTGAAATCAACAGGAAACACAGCTATGCAGGAAGACCATGGATGACTAAATGACTACAAAATGCTAGCAATAAATAAAACCCTATATCGAGAATTCATAAAAAAGAGAACAATAGAAACTGAAAGGAAGTATAAAAATTATAAAAATAAATTAACTAATATAATGAGATCTTGTAAAAGAGACTATTTCATTAATAGGTTACAACATAATAAAGACAACACAAGAGCTATATGGAAGGTATTAAACAGCATAATGAAAAATGACTCAAGGAATAATGATTACCCTGGGTATTTTATAGATGCCACGTGCGTGCCGGGCAGCGAGGAGGATCCAAGCGCAGAGAGCAAGAAGGCAAACAGGTGAGTCCGTTTAACACAGGTTTATTTAAGAGACACGCTGGACACTGAAACAATGACTCCACAAAGGACACAAAACAGACGGGGTTTAAATACAGGAGGACCGGGAGCTAAGGTGATTGGGAAACAAGAGGCAGGTGGGAGCAATTAACGGAGACACAGACAAAACCTAAGAGTAGACAGGACGGGACGTGACAGTACCCCCCCCCCCCCCCCCCTCAAAGGGCGGATCCCAGACGCCCACAGGAACCAGGAGCAGGGCGGGAGGAGGGGGGCCCGGAGGGAGGACCCAGAGGAACCGAAGGACCACAGGAGAGGCGGCAGGGATCAGCAGAGTCAGGAGGCCTGCGCCTGCTGCAGATGAGGAGGCGACAGGCCCTTGGAGGTCGGCGCCTGCTGCAGATGAGGAGGCGACGGGCCCTTGGAGGCCGGCGCCTGGGGCAGATGAGGAGGCGACGGGCCCTTGGAGGCCGGCGCCTGGGGCAGATGAGGAGACGAGGACGAACCCTAGGGGGCCGGCGCCTGGGGCAGATGAGGAGGCGAGGACGGACCCTTGGGGTTCTGCGCCTGGGGCAGATGAGGAGGCGAGGACGGACCCTTGGAGGGCGGCGCCTGGGGCAGAGTAGCCCTGCAGGCTGGGCTGGGGACACAGGCTGGACCGGTGACGAAGTCCCTGCAGGCTGGACCGGAGCGACCTTCAGAATCACCACTGGAACTGGAGACAGAAGAAACGTCAGACCAGAGGCGACGTCATCGGACGAGCCGACTTCAGGGGAGGCACCGTCATTGGACGAGCCGACTTCAGGGGAGGCGACGTCATCGGACGAGCCGACTTCAGGGGAGGCGACGTCATCGGACGAGCCGACTTCAGGGGAGGCGACGTCATCGGACGAGCCGACTTCAGGGGAGGCGACGTCATCGGACGAGCCGACTTCAGGGGAGGCAACGTCATCAGACGAGCCGACCTCAGGGGAGGCGAGGTCATCAGACGAGCCGACCTCAGGGGAGGCGAGGTCATCAGACGAGCCGACTTCAGGGGAGGCGACCTCAGGGGAGGCGAGGTCATCAGACGAGCCGACCTCAGGGGAGGGGACGTCATCAGACGAGCCGACCTCAGGGGAGGCGACGTCATCAGACGAGCCGACATCAGGGGAGGCGACGTCATCAGACGAGCCGACCTCAGGGGAGGGGACGTCATCAGACGAGCCGACCTCAGGGGAGGCGACGTCATCAGACGAGCCGACCTCAGGGGAGGCGACGTCATCAGACGAGCCGACCTCAGGGGAGGAGACGTCATCAGATGAGCCGACCTCAGGGGAGGCGACGTCATCAGACGAGCCGACATCAGGGGAGGCGACGTCATCAGACGAGCCGACATCAGGGGAGGCGACGTCATCAGACGAGCCGTCATCAGGGGAGGCGACGTCATCAGACGAGCCGTCATCAGGGGAGGCGACGTCATCAGACGAGCCGTCATCAGGGGAGGCCACGTCGACTTGGGAGCAGACTTCAGGGGAGTCGACCTCTGTCCCGGGTGCGTCTGCTTCGGAGCTCGAGCCGGGTGCGTCTGCTTCGGAGCTCGAGCCGGGAGGCGTTGACTTCTGACCCGGGGCCCCATGGATGGGCTGGACCAGAGCCCGTGCATCCTCCTCTGCCGAGACAAGGTGCGATGCGTCCCCTTGGACCACCGCTGGAGCAGGAGGCGATGCGTGCCCTTGGACCACCGCTGGAGCAGGAGGCGATGCGTCACCTCGGACCACTGCTGGAGCAGGAGGCGATGCGTCCACCGGGACCACCGCTGGAACAGGAGGCGATGCGTCCACCGGGACCACCGCTGGAACAGGAGGCGATGCGTCCACCGGGACCACCGCTGGAACAGGAGGCGATGCGTCCACCGGGACCACCGCTGGAACAGGAGGCAATGCGTCCATCGGGACCACCGCTGGAACAGGAGGCAATGCGTCCACCGGGACCACCGCTGGAACAGGAGGCGATGCGTCCACCGGGACCACCGCTGGAACAGGAGGCGATGCGTCCACCGGGACCACCGCTGGAACAGGAGGCGATGCGTCCACCGGGACCACCGCTGGAACAGGAGGCGATGCGTCCACCGGGACCACAGCTGGAACAGGAGGCAATGCGTCCATCGGGACCACCGCTGGAGCAGGACGGTTGCAGCGGCGTCGGCGTGTTTTTTTTTGTGGCTCAGCTGAGGTATGGAGAGGACACTGGCAGGAACTGAGGAGGAATGACAGCCCACCGGAGAAGATGCGACAGCGCTGTCTGGTCCAGGCGAGGGTGTGGTGGCTTGGCCCTTCAGATGTGCTGAGAGGGCACCAACAGGTTTAGGGGAGAAGGAAATGAAGCCGGTCCGGATAGTTTGGACCGGGGCAGGAACGGACTGACGTCTCGGAGCAGAAGGAGGAGACTTGGAGGAGGAAGTGGCAGGCTCGAAGCTCCGTCCTGAAGCGCAGGGCTGCGGTGGCTTCCGGCAACTTTCCCCACGCCGTGGACCGACTCCGGGAGGGCAGATCGCCAGCCTTGTGCCCTCATAGCTGGAGCGATCCAGGAACGTCTCCCCATCCCAACTCCCGTCCGGTTCCGGAAGGGCGGCGATGAACGCCGAGGCTGATGGCCGGGGACGCCGGCGGCGGCGAGGCGGAGCTGGGGCTGGAGAGGGAGAAGCTGGCCGGTGGTCGGACGTGAACCACTGAAGAAAGCAACTCCACGGAAGAATCTCCCTGCTGGATCCATTCCTGCTTGGTGGAGTCATTCTGTCACGTGCGTGCCGGGCAGCGAGGAGGATCCAAGCGCAGAGAGCAAGAAGGCGAACAGGTGAGTCCGTTTAACACAGGTTTAGGAGACACGCTGGACACTGAAACAATGACTCCACAAAGGACACAAAACAGACGGGGTTTAAATACAGGAGGACCGGGAGCTAAGGTGATTGGGAAACAAGAGGCAGGTGGGAGCAATTAACGGAGACACAGTCAAAACCTAAGAGTAGACAGGACGGGACGTGACAATAGAAGGGACAAGAAGTATTAATAATATGAAGGAGACAGTAAATGGTTTTAATGATTTCTTCGTAAACATAGGGCCAAAACTGGCAGAAGAAATAAAAGTTGATGAAATAGAAAGGGACACTGGTGAAAATATTGAAAAGCATAGAAGCTTAATGTTTTTGAGAGAAGTGGAAGAGAAAGAGATCTATGACATAGTTAGAGGACTTAAGAACAAAACCAGTACAGATTGGAATGATATTGATATGGTAACAGTAAAGACTGTTATTGATGGTATTGTAAAACCCTTGTGATTTCAAAAAGGGTTTTTTCCACAAGATATGAAAGTTGCTAAAGTTATTCCCATTTACAAAACCGGTGAAAGGCATCATTTTACAAACTATAGACCAGTGTCGATACTCTCCCAGTTCTCTAGGATACTGGAAAAAGTTTTCATAAAATGATTTGACAGTTTTGTGGAAAAATATGAATTACTGACAGATAGCCAATTTGGGTTCAGAAGCAACAGATCAACAGCTTTAGCATTGATGGGAATAATGGAAGAGATAACGGACTGTATGGATAATAAGAGGTATGCAATCAGAGTTTTTTTAGATCTTAAAAGGCGTTCGATACTGTTAATCATGAAATATTATTAAAAAAATGGAAAGGTACAGGTTTAGGCGAATCGTTGGGGACTGGTTAAAAGATATGTAGGGAATAGGAAACATTATGTACAAATAAATGAATATAAATCTGATTTGATGGATATAGCTTGTGAAGTACCTCAAGGTTCAGTACTGGGCCCAAAATTGTTTATTATATACTTAAATGATATCTGCAGAGTATCAAAAATTTTAAAAGTTTGTACTATTTGCAGATGCCACAAATATACTGTGTTCAGATGTGGAATTTCCCCAGGTTTTGGAGTTGATCACACAGGAATTGACGATATTAAAAAAGTGGTTTGATATAAATAAATTATCATTGGATCTAGATAAAACCAGATTTATGTTATTTGGAAACCAAAAGAAAAACAAACATGTGTGGACAATGTATATTTAGAAAGAGTAAATGAAATAAAATTTCTTGGGTGTGATCATTGACCACAAGCTCTGTTGGAAGCCACACATTACTTGTGTTCGGGGGAAATTGGCTCAGGTTATTGCCATCCTGGGGAAAGCAAAGAATATGCTGGATCAGAAAGCCCTGCACATATTATACTGTGCTTTACTACTGCCATATATGAGTTACTGTGTAGAGGTCTGGGGAAACAAATACAAAAGTAACATACAAACGATAACTATAATACAGAAAAAGGCCATTAGAATAATAAATAATGTGGGGTACAGGGACCATAAAAATGCACTCTTTGTCAAAATGCAAGCTATTAAATTCCAAGACTTGGTGAAGCTCAAAACAGCGCAAATAATGTATAAAGTAAGAAATAAATTGCTTCCAAAAGAAATCTGTATATTGTTCAAAAAGAAAGTGGTTATACTTATGAGGGAAATGGAATTCAAAAATACAAAGTGCCAGAACAACTTTTAAAAAGTATTTCATTCACAATTGCATGAGTTAAATTATGGAACAGTCTAACAGAATAAATAAAAAAAAGTAAAAACATAAACCAGTTTAAAATAAAATATAAAAACCTCATTTTAAATAAGTATAAGAATGAAGGAAACAGGGTTAAACCAGGACTGTGGCTGGTTATGCTGTTGTGCTTCTTTTTCAGTTTTTGGTTTGTTTGTTTTTGTTTTTTCCCCATAACTGGTGAATCTGCAAATTTACACATTCTCTGTTTTTCATAAGTTGTTTTGTTTTTGTTTTTATATTTTTTTTCCGCATATGCTGTTTGTTTAAGTTAAGACTGAAAGAAAATTAAATGAATAAGAGGTACAAATTGGGGGTAGTGACAAATAAGTAAATACTTCTGCCTACTCCTTTTCAAGCAAATAATGGAATGAGTCTTTGTAATGATATATGTGTGAAATGTTTGAAATAAAAATGAACTGAACTGAACTGAACTGAAATAAATTCAGTTAAACATCTGGGATACGGGTGTTAAGTGGGAAGATATTAATATGTTGCAGCTGATTTGGTGATAATCAAATAACACCAGGATGACCTTAAAAACAGGAATGGTTTTGCAGGAGAAGATTACAGACATTTTATTTATGCTCATCTTTTTAAACTGCTTTTCAGTGGTATTACATTTGACTATAGAGTCAGTGTAACTGCTGGTATGATGTGAAACCCGGAGCCTACAGATGTAGTACAGTCAGTCTTACTTCACCAAGACAGAACATGAAAAGTTCTCAACAACAAGTTCTCATCTTTGGACCAGAAATCCAGAAAAGGAAATTGCTTAGCCAATCGCCTGACCTTAATGGCATTACATTAATCTCCGAGAACAAAGCAAGGAACCTTGGTGTTATCTTTGACCAGGACATGTCATTCAAATCCCAGGTTTCACAAGTTTGTCGGATTTCCTTTTTCCACCTTCGGAATATTGCTAAGATTAGAAGCATACTTTCCAGGAGTGATGCTGAAAAACTAGTTCATGCATTTATTACATCAAGACTGGATTACTGTAATTCATTACTCTCAGGAAGTCCACAGAATGTAGTTAAAAGTCTTCAGCTTGCCCAAAAAGCTTTAGCTAGAGTTCTGATGAGAATTAAAAAGAGAGATCATATCTCTCCTGTCTTGGCTTCCCTACATTGGCTACCTGTTAAATTCAGAATAGATTTTAAGATCCTCCTTCTCACATACAAAGCTCTTAATAATCAAGCTCCATCATACAGCAGTGATCTGATTGTTCCATACGTTCCTAACCGAGCACTTTGCTCTCAGACTGCAGGTCTACTGGTGGTTCCCAGAATATCTAAAATTAGGATGGGAGGCAGATCTTTTAGTTATCAGGCTCCTCTCCTGTGAAACCAGCTCCCAGCCTTAGTCCGTGAGGCAGACACTTTGTCTACATTTAAGAATAGGCTTAAAACATTTTTATTTGATAGGGCCTATGGTTAAAATCTGATGTTAGCCTAAATCAGGACAAGTGGGGGAGTACAGGGAGGTGGAGTGTACAGTCGGTAAAGACGGCTCTCCCTTGCCCTGCCTCCAACATGCCTACATCTAAATAGGATAGATTATCCAGAGTTATCTCTGTAGTTATGCTGCTATAGGCTTAGACTGCTGGAGGATACACTGACCAATTTTCACACTCTACTGCTTTATTCTACAGTCTGCTCTTTAACTGTACTATTTTGTGCAATTTCAGCTGTTAACTTTATTTTCTCTAAGTGTTTTTCTCCCCAGAAGAAGCTACAATGACGTTCTGCTGAGCTGTGGTGGCCTCATGGAGGGGGCCATCGACTAGCACACTGCTGCTAACCACTAATACATTCTCTCTCTCCTGATAATAACTTTTTGCTTTCATTGACTTTTGATGTGCTAATACTAGTTTATCCATTTAATTATAGATCCACTAGGATAAATACAATAAAGTTTATCTTTCACCAAATACAATATTTACTAAGACATCACAATATAACTATAGACACATTACTTGTGTGTGTGTGTGTGTGTGTGTGTGTGTGTGTGTGTGTGTGTGTGTGTGTGTGTGTGTGTGTCTGCTCTGTCTTCTCGATCCCCAGTGAGTCGTGGAGGATGGCTGCTTATACTGAGCCAGGATTCTCTGGAGGTTTCTTCCTGTTAAAAGGGAATTTTCCTCTCCACTGTCGCTGTATGCTTGCTTAGTATGAGGATTGCTGTATAGTCACTGACACTTGGAATTTTTATTATGTGAAGTGCCTTGAGACGACTTGTCGTGATTTGGCGCTATATAAATAAACTTGAATTGAATTGAATTGAACTGCTGGTATGATGTGAAACCCGGAGCCTACAGATGTAGTACAGTCAGTCTTACTTCACCAAGACAGAACAAGAAAAGATTTGCTATGTCTTCAGAACAGCCGCAGGAACCTGGAGGAGGTGCCAGAAGACAGGCAGTTACTTCAGATGGGCTGGACAAGGCTGTCTAAGTTCCTTTACCCATCTGGAGGACCAGAATCTGCTTCTCTATGCAAGGAGAAACAGGATGAGTACTGCCCTTACAAAGTGACCTGAATACCGACCAAACTGTTAGGAACAGACTTCATGAGGGTGCTCTGAGGTTCTGATATCCACAAGTGGGCCCTGCACATGTATCTCCACTGGCATTTACCAGAGAACACCAGAATTAGCAGGTCCGGACCTATACAGTGTGCTTCTCACTGATGAGTTCAGTTCAGATTCCCTCTGAGTAAAGTTGTTGGAAAAGCTGTGGTGAGCATTGTGTTGCCTGAAATGTGGTTCGTTTTGGGGTGGGCCAGTGTTAGTCTGGGAAGGCATATCCAAGCCTGTTCCAATGAAACCCGTTACTGGTGCAGTGGGTCCTGGGTTCCTCCAGGTACATACTCGTAGCAAAAGTATGTGGCAGTGACTGACCTCCACACTTGCCAGACTTAAATCAATTAGATCATCTCTAGGACATCATACTTAGGTCCATCTGAAGCTGCCAGGTTGCCCATCAGACTGCCCAGGAAATCAGTGTCACAATCTGCCCCTGCCTTCCTGACTGTGTTTCTCTCCTGCCCTGATTAGTTGTGTATTGGTTTCACCTGCCCTTGTTAACATGCCCATGTGTTCCTGATTTTCCCCAGTGTATTTATACCTCCCGTCTCGTATGTCCTGTGTCGGATCATTGTTGTTTGTTCATGTGTGTTTTGTCCAGTCACTCCTGTTCGACAATTAAACCATTTTTATTTTTTCATCCGTTGCCTGCTCTTCTGCCTCCTGAAACCCACCACCACACATGGTCCAACCATCTTCACTCTCAGAACATGACAGAATGATCCGACCAGTGTTGCCAACTGTTTTTGACTGAAAGTAGCTGAAGTTCCCCCCAAAAGTCACTAGATGTCACAGATGACGTCACATGCTAATTTACATACTGATGACGTCATCACGCCACATTAGCGTTCGTTTTCCCCATAGCATCATATATATATATATATATATATATATATATATATATATATATATATATATATATATATATGTGTGTGTGTGTAGGACTAAAAGGGAGGAAAATAAAAACTATGTTATATGTTACAGTTATTAATTAGTATGATTAAAATGGCTCAAATTGCTTTGAGATGTACAATAAATTCCAAAAGTATCAATAAAGTGGCATTAAGACAGTTATGGTGTGGTGATCCAAACAGTTCTGTTGTAGGATATAACTCAGACCTCCTGCTCTCCTCATTCTCACAGACATTTTCCTAAAAAGCTGTTTTTTTCAAGTGGTGCTCGCTGCAGAACCACAAAGGCGGAGCTGCACCAGAAGGTGGAGCTGCACCAGAGTCAGCCCCGCCCATTCCAGAATCAGCCCCGCCCATTCCATCAGAGTCAGTCCAATTCCTTCCAGTTGTCAGACTTGATAGCATTCTGGAATCAAAGAGGGTGTTATAGCTAAAAAATGCAAGATTGAGGACGGAGTTGAGAAGTTAATTGAGCAGTTTTTGTAAAGGTTCCATATAATTAAAAATCTAACTTTTGCAACTTTTAATCATGTTATATTGTCATTTCCTCATAAGAAACATGCCAAAGCCATTTTTAGCCTCATTCATGCATTTTCCTCCCATCTCAGCTTCAATTTGGTCTCCTCCCCCGAAGCGGGTCTGGTCTTGGTTCTCAAATCTGGATATTCTGTGAATTTTCTGACAAATTATTTCTGAAATGACTTCTGCTGAGACACCGCCAATAAACCATACATCCCTATCTCAGAGACACACTTGGATGGACAATTAGACGTAACGCCGCATGAGTTATAACAGATGTGCTGGTGTAGTGGTTATGGAATCAGGTTGACATGCAGTTTTTCGTAGGTTCACCTCCCATTAGTGTAAGTTTTAGGTAGTGTACAACCTCTTTTCTTCATTTCTAGCTACACTTGCCAGTACTATGTTTACAACAATTTACTGATATACCGTTTAACATATAATGATTAATGTGTTTTTTTTATTTATTTATTCGTTTATTTAGCCAGTGTGAGTCCATTTGTGAGCAGAGTTTCAACTAAAATGCTGTTTAGGAACGACCAAATTCAAAGAACTTTTAGAGACATAATTATTTTGCTGAAAATAAACATTACAACTAAAATATAAACAAATTAAATGTTTCAGCTGGCTAAATAGATTGCTGACGACCCCACCGAGAATCGAACCAGCATCAGCTGAGGGGAAAGCAAAAGTTAATTCAGGCATCTCGCCACTAGACTACCAGAGCCCATCCGAAAGTCTGCTATGCTGTTATACAGCACTTCTGTTAGACCGGCTGTATGCACATATTCGCTAAGAGAAAGCTTTTCATTTCGAGATATGTTCAGTCTTTGCCATGTAGCAAGTTATATTTATCTTGTTTAATTGGAACATAGAACATAGCATTAACGACTGTAAACTAGTAACAGCCGTAATTCATGTGGGTCAGGTCAGTTTGCGATAAAGTTGAAAACAAAAACGGAAGTCAGTGGGTAAGCTGAGTTTGCGTGAATGGGCGGGGCTGACTCTGGTGCAGCTCCACCTTATGGTGCAGCTCCGCCTTTGTGGTTCTGCAGCGAGCACCCTCTCGTTTTTTTACACCTCAGAAGTTTCTCAACTTCTCTGTTGTGTATTCTCTCCATCGTGATAATAACGGTGCACCGAGCAAAGGGGAGTGGCTGTCTCATGGTATAACCATCCCTGTGTCACTGAAGGAAATTCAGATGAGCCACAGAGCTGCGTGTGTAAACGGGACGGTAGCTGAAACTCCCGATGACTGTATTTGCCAAATGCAGGAAAAGCCAAAGTGTCTGACGGCTGCAGAACCAGAGATGGCAGGTTGACGCTCTAGTAGAAGCGTGAGCCTGCAGCAATATGAAAGCAGCAGACGTAAATCGGCGGTCTCCAGCTCTGCAGCTGTACTCTGTCTTCAGCGAATTGGCCCAGCCGAAAACGGTTTATGATTGGTCAGTCCTCGTGCACATGTGCAGATTATCGTTCTCTTTCCTTACTCCCGGAAGAACGGTTCAGAGTGCAAATGGTTTCTTTGTTGCTAATCTGTAGGGAATATCTACATGAAAGTTCTACAGAAAGTAGCAACGGGTCCTGAAAAATGTCGCTAAGTTTGTCGCTAGGCGCTTTTTGGAAAAAAGTCGTTGAGGGGGGTCAAAAAGTCGTTAGGAACAGTGACAAAGTCGCTGAGTTGGCAACACTGGATCCGACCAAACCTGGACCTGTGGTGAGCTAACACCTGTTTTTTGGAGGATTAATTTTTCTTTTTTTTCCCCTTTTCAGCGGAGGGAGATTCCGGCCTGGAGTTGTGTTTCTCGGCGCATCCTACCTGTTCTCGGGGTGGTTGAGCCCTCTGGGTGATCCTGGCGCATCCTCAGTTTCCGGGGTGGTCAAGGTCTTTTCTCCTCTCCTGCTGTTCTGTCCCGTCCTGTTTTTTATGGAAGCTGCCGTTTCCTGGAGTTTTGATGGAGGTAAAACCCCCTACGCACGCCATCATTCTCCGGGGTGGTAGGGCTGGACTTCCTGCTCCGTGGTCTGCTTCCCTTCACCCGAGCCTGCCTGAGGATCCTGTCGAGTCACGGTGTGCACCTGCTCAGAACTGTGGTCGAGTACCTGCTACCGCTCCTGGTTCCCTCGCGTCGCTCCTGCTGTCTCGTCCCACTTCCTGGTCCACGCCTGCAGGGTCTATGCCTGCAGGCCCTTCACGCTGCAGTTCCTGCTGGGTCCTATGCCTGCTGCTGCAGTTCCTGCTGGGTCCCACGTCTGCTGCTGCAGTTTGTTTCCAGTCAAGTCAGTTCAAGTCAAGTCTTCGTGTTCAAGTCAAGTCTTCGTGGTCAAGTCTTCGTGTTCAAGTCAAGTCTTCGTGTTCAAGTCAAGTCTTCGTGTTCAAGACAAGTCTTCGTGTTCAAGTCAAGTCTTCGTGCTCAAGTGTTCATGGTCCAAGTGTTCGTGGTCCAAGTGTTCGTGGTCCAAGTGTTCGTGGTCCCAAGTCAAGTCTTCGAGTCTGAGTTTCCCTCGTCGCAAGTCAAGTGTTCGTGTTCCTGGTCTCAAGTCAAGTGTTCGTGTTCCTGGTCTCAAGTCAAGTCAAGTGTTCGTGCGTCCAAGTCCGAGCTTCCTGGTCCAAGCTCAAGAAACCCCGTCAGTCGGAGTTGTGACACCTAACCGAGAGGCCCCTGCTCTGCAACCCCGGTCTGAGCTTAAGGAGACTTTGTAAGTCGGAGTTGTGCCACCTAACCGAGAGGCCCCTACTCTGCAGCCCCGGACTGAGTTGCGTGTTTCCAGTTTTCGAGTGTCCTGTCGAGTTCCAGTGTCCCGTGCCTGCTGCTGTCGAGGTCCAGCATAATGCTGTCGAGTTCCGGTGTCCCGCGCCCGCTGCTGTTGAATTCGAGAGACCAAGTTCCCATGTCCAGTCTTCCGGTTTCCTGAGTCATGTGTTCCCGAGTCATGTGTTCCCGAGTCAAGTGTTTCCAGTCAAGTCTTCGAGTCCTTGTCCCGAGTCAAGTCAAGTGTTCCCAGTCTCCTGTGTTGTGTGGCCTTGTGGGCGTCTGGTATCCGCCCCTTGGGGGGGGGGGGGGGCTGGGGGGGGTACTGTCACAATCTGCCCCTGCCTTCCTTACTGTGCTTCTCTCCTGCCCTGATTAGTTGTGTATTGGTTTCACCTGCCCTTGTTAACATGCCCATGTGTTCCTGATTTTCCCCAGTGTATTTATACCTCCCGTCTCGTATGTCCTGTGTTGGATCATTGTTGTTTGTTCATGTGTGTTTTGTCCAGTCACTCCCGTTCTACAATTAAACCATTTTTATTTTTTCATCCGTTGCCTGCTCTTCTGCCTCCTGAAACCCACCACCACACAAGGTCCTACCATCTTCACCCTCAGAACATGACAATCAGTGATATCCCTGGTCAGAATCTGGAAGGAGATATACCCCTGGACACCAACCATTGGTTTAAGGATCAAGGATTATGCTTCAGTTTCAGGTTTGAATAGAAGCACATGGAAAACATGCCAACTGAGTACCAGTTTTTTAGTTGTTTCGTCAGTTCTTCGGTTTCAGTTTATTTAGTTATTTGTTCAAATCCTTAACCCTCCCACTGTCCTAATGGGTGTGACCCCACAAGGAAAGTTAACCATTGAGCATGATTGATGGTTTATCCCTTGAGGTCCACGTGGCAGGGGTGAGGTGGTGTTCACCAATGGAGAAAAACTGTAATATCTGATCAATAGAGCTTATTTACATCAGATTCTAGCTGAACTCTTGGTCCCAGTGCTTAACCAGTCTGTTTACAGTTTTTCTCCATTGGTTTGGCTCATTTCTTGAAACAGAAATTACATTTTCAAAATAACATGGACAAACCTCCAAACCTCTTGGCAAATGTTCACAACAGAATGGTTTTTCTCATTCATTTTATCAAATGGCAAATGCCTTAGTACATGTCTCAGTTCCCTCAGTGCATCTTTGCAAACGATGAAGTACATGTAGCCTATAGTTATACAGTTAGCTCACATTTTGCACATTTTCCAAATGAATAGATCTTGTAGATCTAAACTGATTAGTTGATTCTCAGTCTAATGATCATTCCCTCAAAACATGTCAGCATGATTTCATTGTATAAGTACTCGCATGCACAACTGCCTGTTCAATTGTCAGAATTGGTCAAGAACATAATACCATGAATACCATATATAAATTTCTCTGAATATTTGATACATTGATGACAGTCATTGACAGTCAGGTGAAAGTAGACTAACGAACGGGGAGTGTCACACACAGGTGTTTTCCATGATCGTGTGCTGCCAAACACATATATGGAGCTTGACCAGTGCCAGTCCGATCTCTGAACATGGATAGATAAGACCAAGCAAACGGACAAGGGGAAATTCTTCCTCAAGGAAGAAAAAGAAGAAGAAGAAGAAGAAGAAGAAGAAGAAGAAGAAGAAGAAGAAGAAGAAGAAGAAGAAGAAGAAGAAGAAGAAGAGGATTGAGAATGTGTGGTGGAGGAATGGGGGAAGAGGCCGAGGAGCGGGAAGACACTGTGCTGTCCCGAATGGAATTCGGGCCACAATTGTAGACCATGTCACAAACCATGGCCTCACAATGGCAGAGGCAGGTCGTCAAGTGCAGCCTAATGTGCCTCACTCTACAGTCTCCTCCATCATCCACAGAGCAACAGGTATGTACTCTGTGTAACCTATGATGGAATTATATGTTGTATAGGACAGGGCACTGTGCGTGAGGCAAAAAATTTATAACTTACTGTAGAGATTTTGTGTGCATCTGCCTTCAGTAGTAGGTCTATACTAGCAGGTAAAGAGGACTAGTGGAATGTTTTGATACGTAAATATGACAAGAGATATATTGAACAAATTACTGTAAACAATGGAATTACATAATTTATACAGTTTAAAGTAGTATTCCAGTCACTGTGCAATGTTGCATTAGGATTGTGGTGAAGTTTCTGTGAGTAAAACTAATACAATTACACTGGTAACTTACTGTATTCTGTTTTTTTTTGTGTGTAGGATTGGACGACAACCTCGCGTGGGTGGCAGAGGACAACTGCTCAATGAACAACAGGAAAGAGAGATTTGTAACATGGTGATGGCAAATAATGCCATCACACTGAGACAGCTCCGTGATGTTATCCTTCAGGACAATCATATATTCCAGAATATAAACACAATAAGCATCTCCACAATAGACCGGGTTTTGAAGAAGCATCAGCAACAGTGTGTAAATAATTAGAAAGAAATGTAGTTTTGACACATGAGTTTTAGGATAGATATGAGCTACAGCAGATAAACCATGTTGTTGTGATCAACCATCCAGGATTATTTTGACAAAAGCACCAAGAATGATGAGAATGTCCGATCCTTGTTGAAAAGAGCCAAAGCTATTGAGAAGGATCTTTGCCATTTTCGAGACACTGAATGTATAAATGAGAAAGGGATTTGGATTGAAGCTTGAGTGAACAGTTTTGGCAGAGATACGAGCTTTTGCAGGTGAGCTATAGTGCTGTGCTAAACTGTAAGAGTGTTTTAAGAAATGAGCCAAACCAATGGAGAAAAACTAATATAGTGTAATATTGTTTTTGGATGGTAAATAGTGATGGGGACAAAAATTGACTTTGGAAAAAGTGTGTGTGTGTGTGTGTGTGTGGGGGGGGGGGGCATGTCCCCTCTGTCCCCCCTCAAAATTACGCCCATGGCTGGGATTAAAATGAACGAGGAATCTAGTCTAAAACAAAGAACTTCAAAAGTCGCAAATTATTAGTTAAAGCCATTGAAAAAACATTACAAAAAGGTCTCTGAAGACAAAGCATAAGGGCATATATGCAGCTCAAGTCTTGAATAAATAATGAACTATTATTTAAAACTCCATTAAAGTGTTAAAGTAATAGTTTTCTCTCTATTTGCCATAAACAAACATTCAGTAGTCATTTTATTACGATTTAAGTGTTTTTTTTAACAAAAATGTACCAAACAACTTACCCAGTCTGGCTTTTGTAGATCCCAGAGTGTTCCACTTCAGTAATAAACATTTCTGTACAGTTAAAGGACAGGTGTTTCTTTTCCTTCTTGTCATCTTTGTTCCTGGACCACATCACAGACTTATTTGATTTATTGCATGGCATCATGAAGATTTCTCCCTCCACAACTCTGAAGTTTTGATTCTGCAGAGGACCTACATTTGCGTCAAAGTGAAATTTATGTTATTTTTAATTATTTTGTGTAGTGAGAAGTAAACAAAACACTTTCACATCTAATTATCTAAAACCAATACTCGCGAAAGAAATTGAAATCAAATACCTGTCATTTCCTTTTGGGGACTTTTCATGCAGCATCCATTTGTGATCACTGGAAAGATAAAATACAGCAAAACACATTCAGTTTGCATTCTCTGTCTTCAGATCGGCACAAGCTGGTTGGAGGTGTTGATTCAGGAAATTAGTAATCTTCACGTCTTTGTAGTGTTTCCGATCATTACTTGTGCCACCAGATGTCGTGCCGCTCATATTCTCTACTTTTCTTTGCAGGTCTTTTTCTTGCGTGTTGGTTTTGTGGTAGAGCATTTTCACAGTTCTGGTTATAATGCAGGATTTCCTGCCATTTTGAGTTTGAACATAATTTCAAAGGAACATGTTCCTGTTAGCCACTTCCTATGCAACTGGTTTATTGTCCTTAGAATGGCTGAGTTATAATTTGCAATGTTGTGATACAAGAGTCCCTTCCTTAATAGTATGCATACATCACTAAATAAAATAAAGCTAAACCAACAAGCTTGTTTGGGAGGCTGCAAAAGTGGTAGATATTTTACCTTAAGAAGTAGATACACGCTGTATTTGTAAAAATGCCGTAAACAGTTTTCCCATGTGACAAAAAGGAATTTCTTAAAGTGATAATAATTCTAGGCTATGGTTAACCAGTGTGGCTTACTGGAGACAGTTTATTGGTTTCCACCTGCTGGCCTGACCTATATTTCCCCAGCTAAGCCATGGTGTTGTGGGTGAACCTCCAGTTCAGAAATGACAGCCAAGCCAACCCTCCTTCGAATTTTACATGAGCAACGACCTGCTGCGTTACAGTGCACTCGTTCGAGACCTTCAAAGTAAAAAGGCACTTCCAGTATGTGTGTCTGATGAAGGCACGAGCAGCTCTGATAAGTAGGAGGGTGCAAGGCCATTCAATGCCTTATAGACAAAGAGTTAAATCTTGAATCGCACCCTGATGGTCACGGGCAGCCAGTGTAGTAATGCCAAAACCAGGGTGATGTGACTGCTTCTGTTCATGTTTGTCAGAAATCTAGCAGCAGCATTCTGCACAATCTGCAGCCGGTTCAAAGCTGAAGCAGGAGCACGAATGAACAGTGAATTTGTGTGGTCCAAACGAGCGATAATAAAAGCATATCACGGACTGTAGGAGCCAATATTGTTTTGGTTTAGATTATATTATGATCTAAGTTTATTTTGATAATGTTTTATGTACATTTCAGTTTATTGCACTATGGTTTGTATTTCCTTTGACCACTGGTGGCACTGCGGAGCCTATAAAGGTGTTGAGGTGGCAGTGCACTGGCGTTTTGTGGGTGACGGGAGGTCACACGGTTTTTAACGCTTCGTTTGGTTTCATATGCCACATCTAATTTGCCGTTATAATTTTCATCATTTACATAAACCTGGACAAGAAATAGCCATTGTGGACCCAGCTTGTGATCATCATCATATTCAATAAATGGGACAATAAACCCAAACCCGCTTTCTGCCTGGACAATATTGTTGAAGCGAGTCATTGCCTCCACCCGCACCCGAGGGTGACTAAAAGTGGGACTTGATAGTCACTACAACAAGTAAAAACCTGGACCTGTCTGGAATTGGAGGAAGTCGCATCTTCTGGAGCTCATCAGGAAAAGTTTGGCAGGTGCCCCGCCGGCGGCGCTGTTTACCTGGAGGTTGGATTGAGACTCCATCACACATCGATCCTTTGTTGTGACTCCACATCAAAGCAATCTAAAAGGTTTGAGGCACAAGCAAAACATTCAAGACATCTCCGGTGAGTGCAGTCATCCTTTTGGGTTAAAGACGCTGGAGTGGAGTATTGATGCGCTGCGGCCGCTGCGTCCTGACAAGAGCTGATTGCCTGCATAAGAACTGCTAAGGATATTGATGGCTTCCACTCATTAAACTGTTCATTCATGTGCTGATGTCTGGAAAACACAAACGTGACTGTGTCAATACTCGTGCTTTGTGGCAAATTAAAGCGCAGCTGTGCGTAAAATAGCGCGAGGAAGAGCGCCACAATCATCCGTGTTTGCTGAATGGTGTTTTATGAATGAAATGGATTTGGATAATGATGAAACCAATTCTAGAGACAATGAAAATGAAAAAAGACAAAGGAAGTTTTCTGTTAAAGGTTTGGCTTTTAGATCGAAAAACTGCAAAAGGAGAGGTCTTATTTATTTAAACAAGCCAATAAAATAAAGGCAAAAATAAAAGACCTTTGTTCATGCATTATATGGAAGAACTTAATCTACCATCCTACATGAGGCAAGTGATCCTGAAATGGCCCTACAAGCTACGTGAAAAATGGAGAACCGCAGCCTGTGAACTACAGGAACGGCGAGGTTTCAGGGCAACATTTACTGACATGGTCACCTTCCTTGAGCATCAAGTAAAAATATTGTCTCATCCTTTATTTGGAGACATTTCTGAAACAAGACCAAGTCTTGCAGCAAAGGAAGTACCAAGAAACAAAGGCTCAATAAAGACCAACATCAAAGGAAGCACCTTTGTTACTGCTATAGCACCTGATGACTGTGCTATATCTTCTCCATCTGTGCTGCCAAAGCCACAAGTGCAGCCAGTAGCTACCAGAAGTCCAGCTCCAGAAGCCTGTCCATATTGTGATCAATCTCATTCCTTATTGAAATGTCCAAAGCTAACCAGGATTCCTCAAAAGGATAAAATTGAATTTCTGAAAGGAAAAGGAATATGCTTTGGATGTTTTAAGGTTGGCCACATGAGTAAGGAATGTAAAAATCGCCTCACTTGTGATAAATGCAACCGGAAGCATCCTACAATCCTACATTCTGACAAAGAACAAGCTAAAGCCCAAGAAACACCTGTCAGCAGTGCCCTCGCGTCTCATAAGGCTGATGTTTGTACTGATGGAGGAGAGGACTGTACTCTTTCAATTGTTCCCGTCAAAATAAAATCTAAGAAAGGAGATCAAGTGTTTCAAACTTATGCCTTCTTGGATCCTGGAAGCACAGCAACTTTCATTACCAACAAATTAAAGAAGAAACTAAATGTGCAAGGCCCAAAGATTAACATCTTGCTGCGTACTGTGGGCCAAGAAAGTTTGGTGAGCAGCTGTTGTGCCACTGGACTAGAAATTTCGGGGCTACAAGGAAACAGCTTTGTAGAACTTCCCGAAGTTTACACACAAGAAGCCATTCCAGTCTCTCGGAACAACATTCCTCTTCAGAGAGATGTTGAAAAATGGGACTATCTCAGCACCATCAGGATTCCGGAACTGGATGCTGATGTCGAGCTTTTGATTGGAATGAATGCATCAAACCTCATGGAGCCATGGGAGATAACAGTCAAGGCAACGGACCACATGCTGTCAGAACCCCACTTGGATGGGTCATTAATGGTCCCCTGCGAAGCAGTGTAACTACCCAGAAAGGTTGTACAACTGTTTACGCAAACAGGATTTCTGTTGCCAAACTGGAGGAGCTGTTGATATCTCAATACAATCAAGACTTTGATGAAAAAACACTGGAAGAAAAACATGAAATGTCGATCGAGGACAAGAAATTTATGGAAATAATGGAAAATTCAGCTTGTATGCTGGATGGACATTATTGTTTGGACTTGCCCTTCAAAAAAGACTGACATTATCATGCCCAACAACCGGTGTGTTATGGCACAACGCCTTCAGACCCTCAAAAGAAAGTTTGAGAGGAACAAAGTCTACAAAAAGGAATATGCAGCATTCATGATGGATCTTATCGACAAAGGCTATGCAGAAAAAGTAACTCTTGACCAGATGGAACCCAAAGAAGGGAAAGTCTGGTATCTTCCACATCACGGTGTCTATCACCCAAGGAAAAATACTTTGAGAGTGGTTTTTGACTGTGGAGCAAGCTACAAAGGCTCTTCATTGAATGGCCAGCTTCTACAGGGGCCGGACCTTACCAACTCTCTCTTCGGTGTTCTAACCGTTTCCTGGCACCATTCACTTTGTTACCAAAGTTATTGCTGCAGGAGATGTGCAGGAGAAAAATGTCTTGGGATGAGCCTGTCTCCCAGACAATGTCACAGCAATGGACTTCATGGCTTCAAGATCTGCCAAAAAAAAAAAAAAAAGGGAAACTTGGAAGAATAATCAACACTTATCCTGACAAAAATGGACTTGTTAGAGCAGTTCAGCTGAAAACGAAGACCGGACAGCTGGAGAGGCCCATCTCAAAGATCTGCCTTCTTCAAGCAGCTGTATAAGGTGGAGAGAAGATCCTGCATGGGACTACTTCGGACATTTTTTGGCTCCTTATTTTGTTATTATTTATTGTGCTGTCTACACTATAGGGGCCGGTGTGTAGGAGCCAATATTGTTTTGGTTTAGATTATATTATGATCTAAGTTTATTTTGATAATGTTTTATGTACATTTCAGTTTATTGCACTATGGTTTGTATTTCCTTTGACCACTGGTGGCACTGCGGAGCCTATAAAGGTGTTGAGGTGGCAGTGCACTGGCGTTTTGTGGGTGACGGGAGGTCACACGGTTTTTACCGCTTCGTTTGGTTTCATATGCCACATCTAATTTGCCGTTATAATTTTCATCATTTACATAAACCTGGACAAGAAATAGCCATTGTGGACCCAGCTTGTGATCATCATCATATTCAGTAAATGGGACAATAAACCCAAACCCGCTTTCTGCCTGGACATTATTGTTGAAGCGAGTCATTGCCTCCACCCGCACCCGAGGGTGACTAAAAGTGGGACTTGATAGTCACTACACGGACTCTAAATGTGAACGTATCAGTTTTGGCTTCAGGCATGTCTGAAAAAAAGCATGATTTAACAACTGCATTTATCTGAGATACCACTGAAAATCCTGCGTCCAATTTCACACCAAGGATACTGACACATTGTTTGGGTTTAATACATGGTAAGCTGGGTACAGATAATGTGCGTGGAATGTTTCTAGGCTCAAAAATAACCAACTGTCTTTGCCTCATTTTGACTCAGGACGTTTGCAGCTAACCATTCCTTCGTGTCAGAGAGAAGATTTCCCACTTGGATGTCCACGTCTGGTCCTTTTATTGCCAAGTAAATCTGACAATCATCAGCATGGATGTGATAGCTGATGCCGTGACGCAGAAAAATCTGTCCCCAAGGTAGTGGATGAATGGAAAATAGAAGGGGGCCTAAAAATGAGCCCCACTGATTTGTAATACTCCACTTATTCCACTGTTTTCTAAGAGTACACATCCGCTACTTCACACTCACCAACTTTCATCTGTAATTGATGTGGGATTTATAAAACTATCAAAATAATGGAATAAAGGCAATTTTGACAAATTTCAGTACTTGATTTTGCATAATCTGTCTGATTCAACATACTTTTAACACTTCAATGTTCACTCTCTGCTTGACATTCACAAACTTTCCAAACAATCTAATGTAGGATTTTAAAATAAAACACAATAAAAAATGACAATATACAAAGGTATACAAAGGTGACTAAATTCAAACACTGAATTCAAACACTGAAAATTGGCTGATTTGGAGCTGCCACCTTACTATGGTGAAAGGGTTTTAGTGTCCCAATGATCGATAGGAGGAAAGTTGTCTGAGGCCTCTGGTAGGGTCACCCAGTCCTATGTGAGGGATCAGAAGAAGCACAGCCCAAAGACCCCTTATGATGAGCAACATATGTGGAAACAATGTTCCCTCCCCCAGATGCAGGTCACCTCTGGAGCCAGGCCTGGAGTTGGTGCACGTTGACAAGCACCTGGTGGGTGGGCTTTCATCCATGGAGCCCAGCCAAGCACAACCCAAGAAGAGAGGGGGATCCACCTTCTCATTGGCTCACTACTCATGGGAGGGGCCAAAGAGTTTGGACGCTTTCTGTGTTGGGTGGTAACTGACAGTGAGGACCTTGGCGGTCTGATCCTTGGCTACAAATACTGGCACTCAGCAGGTGGAATGTCACCTCTCTGGTGGGAAAAGAGCTGGAGTTGGTGTGTGAGGTTGAGAGGTTCTGGCTAGATATACTTGGCTCTGGCTCCGGAACCAGTCTCCTTGAGAGGGGTTGGGCCACTCTGGAGTTGCTCCTACTGAGAGGCCCCCCTTCTTGGTGCCTGTACATTGAGGTTTATCCTGGTGAATGAGAAGGTAGCTTCCCTATGCCTATGTGCAGTAGCGGTTTTAGGCACGGGCAGACAGGGCAGTTGCCCGGGGCGGTATTTTTTCATGACACAAAAGGGGCGCACAAGCGCTGAGTAAAAATATAAAAAAGAAAAAAAAATCTGTACCGCACCGAGGCTTTCTATTATCTGTCATATATCACAGAGTCTGGATTGGAAACAGCAAGTTGGCGCCCCCTGCAGCTGCTCCTGCTGACTGAGAGGGTTCAGGTGCTCCATGTGTGTATGAAGAAGAGGAAGGGAAGGGGTGTGGCGGGGAATTCACCTCTGGGCCTTTCCCAAATGAAATGAGGCCCCCCCCCCCCCCCCCCCCCAATCAAGGTCAAATTGTTTAGTCCTGACTAAAGGAAACTTATTGAGTCAAGAGCCAAACAGAAGGGATGAACATAAAAAGGCTAAAACCACCAGTTGCCCGATTCAGGGAAAAAAAAGAAAAAAAGGAGAAAGATAAAGGTATGTACGCTCTCATGCTGCGTGTTTTCCATTTTTTGAACCAGTTAATTGGAATTTTAATGGTTAAATTTGGTGAATTAATTGCTAATAGGGCTGAAATATTGAAATGAATGTTCAAATAGTTAAAAAAAATTCCTTGAATCATTTTTTACTGATTCAAACTAGGATTTGTTAAATGCTCGCTGCAGCTCGTGGCCTGCCTGAACAACAACAAACACATGTTGATCATGTTCACATAATAATAAAACAACTCTACAAGCAGAAGAAAACTCCCCAGTCACCACTAACTATCCTGTTTTTTTTATTGCAGATGGCTGCACTGACTATTTTTTACATGACTTGTTCTGTAAAAGTTGGCATTTGTGGTAGTCTACAGTTTTTTATGTCAGTTTAAATTACAATTTCAGAGGCAATTCTAAAATATTATGGATCATGATAAAGATCTATTGGAGATCTACCCAACTTTTGGACTGCTCTGCCAGTCACTGTGGCTCAAACTGAGAGGAGCTTTTCAAAACTTGATCAAGTCATACCTGAGGTCACCTATGTTTCAGGGGCGGCTCACTAACCTGGCTCTGATTAGTATCAATCACTCAGTAGGGGAGCAGATTTCATATGATGACATTATTGATGACTTTGCATCAAGGTTAGGTTTTAATTTTAGTTTGTGTTTTCTGTTCTAATGCTGTAGTGAATATCTTTATTCCGGGAGGAGGGGGACCAGGAAGGAGGGCCAAGAGGAACTGAGGGACCGGTGGAGAGGAGGCAGGAACCAGTAAAGTACGGGGACCTGCGTCTGGGGCAGAGGAGGAGACGACGACGAGCTCTCGGGGGCCCGGGCCTGATGAGGGCGGGACTGGCGGTGACCGGAGGCAGAGACGCCGGAGGAGACATCCTTGACTTCTGGACTGGAGGCGGCGTCGTCGACCTCTGGGCCGGAGGCGTCGTCGTCTGCCTCTGGGCCGGAGGCGGAGTCGTTGGCTTCTGGGCTGGAGGCGTCGTCGACCTCTGGACTGGAGGGGACGTCGACCTCTGGACATGACACGGCACGAGTTTACTACTGGCCAATGTGCAGTCCCTGGAGAATAAGCTGTGTGAGCTTCGGGCTCGGATCTCATTCCAGGGAGGGATGCGGGACTGCTGCGTGATCTGCCTCATAGAAACCTGGCTATCGGACAAGGTACTGGACACCGCAGTACAACTACCGGGGTTCTCCGTGTACCGCGCGGATAGGTCACAGGAGCTTACTGGGAAAAGCAGAGGCGGTGGTGCGTGTTTCATGATCAACAACAGCTGGTGTGATTATGCAAACGTGCACCCGGTCAAATCCTTCATCTCTCCGGACCTGGAGTACCTGATGATTAAGTGCCGGCCATTCTGGCTACCGAGGGAATTCACAGCAGTGATTATTACGGCTGTTTACATCCCCCCACAAGCCAACACTGACCGAGCACTCAGGGAACTGTACAGCACGATCAGCAATGAGGAAACCGTACACCCAGAGGCGGCGTTTATTACGACCGGGGACTTTAATAAGGGTAACCTGAAGAAAGTCTCACCAAAACTACACCAACAAATCCATTTCAATACACGTGGAGACCGGCTACTCGACCACTGATACACCTCTTTCTGGGATGCGTACAAAGCCCTCCCCCGCGCCCCATTCGGCCAATCAGATCACCACTCCATCCTGCTTCTACCCGCCTATAGGCAGAAGCTGAAATGGGAAGCTCCAACCCTGAGGGCGGTTCATCGTTGGTCGGACCAATCGGAGTCTACGCTGCGGGACTGTGTTGATTGCGCGGACTGGGGAATGTTTCACGCGGCTGCTAAAGATATTGATGAGTACACAGACTCAGTCTGCGGATTTATCAGGAAATGCGTGGAAGATGTCGTCCCATCCAGAACAGTTCAATCCTTCCCGAATCAAAAACCCTGGATTAACGGAGGTGTTCGAATGGCGCTGGCGGCACGGAGCACCGCCTTTGCCTCCGCGAACACATCGGACTACAAACACGCATATTAACAACTCCGGAAGACGATCAAAGCAGCCAAACGTGAGTACAGAGACAGGGTGGAGCAACAGTTTGACAACCCCTGGAGTATGTGGCAGGGACTAAACACAATCACAGACTTTAGAGGGGAAACTAGCACACCGCAGACTGCGGCCTCTCTGTGTGAGGACCTAAATGTATTCTACGCTAGATTTGACACAGCGAACATCATGAGACCGGACAGTGAGCGCATCGCGGATGACGTCGGTGTGCACACTGTGTCTGAGGAGGATGTGCGGAAGTGCTTCAGGGGGGTGAACGAACGCAAAGCTACTGGTCCGGACGGGATTCCCGGCCGCGTCCTTCGGTCATGCGCGGCTCAGCTGGCTGGAGTGTTTACACACATCTTCAACCTTTCCCTCTCTCTGTCGGTAGTCCCAGCCTGCTTCAAAATGGCCACCATTGTCCCTGTACCCAAACCCTCCACCATCTCCTCATTGAACAACTGGCGACCTGTAGCCCTGACTTTCATCGTGAGCAAATGCTTCAAGAAGTTGGTCAGGGACTTCATCTGCTCTGCATTACCCGACTCACTGGATCCTCTACAGTTTGCATACCGCCACAATAGGTCCACTGATGATGCTATAGCCCTGACACTTCATGCTGCCCTGTCACACCTGGAGAAGAGGGACACATATGTGAGAATACTGTTTGTAGATTACAGCTCAGCATTCAACACCATCGTTCCCTCGAAGCTAGACAAGAAACTGCAGGATCTAGGACTGAGCATCTCCCTCCGCAGCTGGATCCTTAACTTTCTGTTTGACAGACACCAGGTGGTCAGACTGGGCAGCACTACCTCATCCCTCGTCACACTGAACACTGGTGCTCCACAGGGGTGTGCATTGAGCCCACTCCTGTACTCACTCTACACCTACGACTGCACAGCCACTAGAAACTCCAACATCATTGTGAAGTTTGCGGACAACACCACGGTGGTGGGTCTCATCACCAACAATGATGAGACGGCCTACAGGGAGGAGATCAGCACCCTGACCCACTGGTGCCAAGACAACCATCTCATCCTCAATGTCGCGAAGACAAAGGAGTTAATAGTGGACTTTCGGAGGTGCAGAGGAGTACACACCCCCATCACCATCAAAGGTGACGCGGTGGAGATAGTGAGCAGCTTCCATTTCCTTGGTGTTCAACTGGCTGAGGATCTCACGTGGTCAGTGCACACAAACAATACAGTAAAAAAGGCACAGCAACGCCTCTTCTTTCTCAGGAGATTGAAAAGGTTCGGCATGAGCCACCGCATCCTCAGGACCTTCTATTGCTGTGCCATTGAGAGTATCCTTACCGGATGCATCACCACCTGGTATGGCAACAGCACCGCTTACAACCGCAAAGCTCTCCAGAGAGTAGTGCGGTGTGCTGAAAGGAAAATGGGAGGTGAGCTTCCCTCCCTCCAAGACATCTACAGGAAGCGGTGCCTGAGGAAAGCGGGGAGGATCATCAAGGACTCAACTCACCCCAGCCATAAACTGTTCAGACTACTTCCATCAGGAATCAGGTTCTGTATCATCCGGTCCATAACCAGCAGACTGAGAGACAGCTTTTTTCATTAGGCCATCAGACTGCTGAACACTACATAGACATCTCACCCTCACTACTGGAACTTCAACATTACACACGCCACACAGTATATTAATGCCACTGTTTGTACATACCAACTTCTGTATATTATATATCTTGTCGGGTTTTTATTTTTTATTTTTTTATTTTTATTTTTTTTTGTTGTGCACGAGTCTGTGTCTGTGAAGCTCGCACACAAGAATTTCACTCGCACGTACTGTACTAGTGTACCTGCACATGTGACGTGACAATAAAGGTGATTTGATTTGATTTGACGAGGGGGCGTCGACCTCTGGACATGAGGGGGCGTCGACCTCTGGACACGAGGGGGCGTCGACCTCTGGACACGAGGGAACGTCGACCTCTGGACACGAGGGAGCGTCGACCTCTGGACACGAGGGAGCGTCGACCTCTGGACATGAAGGAGCGTCGACCTCTGGACACGAAAGAGCGTTGACCACTGGACACGAAGGAACGTCGACTGCTGGACACGAAGAAGCATTGACCGCTGGGCACGAAGGAGCGTCGACCTCTGGACTGGAGAGAGCGTCAACCTCTGGACTGGAGAGAGCATCAACCTCTGGACTGGAGAGAGCATCGAACTCCGGACTGGAGAGAGCGTCGACCTCTGGACTGGAGAGAGCGTCTACCTCAGGACTGGAAAGGGCATCGACCACAGAACTGGAAGGGGCGTCGACTTCAGGACTGGGGGCGTCAACCTCCAGCGACTTCTGGTCCGGAGGCGTCAACTTCTGGTCCGGGGGGCGTCGTCTTCTGGACCGTCGTCTTCTGGACCATCGACTTCTGGTCCGGGGGCGTCGACTTCTGGTCCGGGAGCGTTGTCTTCTGGAGTGTCGTCTTCTGGACCGTCGACTTCTGGTCCGGGGGCGTCGGCTTCTGGACCGTCAGCTTCTGGACCGTCGGCTTCTGGACCGTCGGCTTCTGGACCATTGATTTCTGGTCCGGGGGCGTCGGCTTCTGGACCGCCGGCTTCTGGAGTGGAGGAGGAGTTGCTACAGACGGGACCGCTTGGACAGGCTGGACCGGATGCGGTGCGACCTCCGGGACCACCGTCTGGATTTGGATGCGGTGCGACCTCCGGGACCACCGCTGGGACAGGAGCTGACTGAACTGGTGGTGCCGGAAACTGGGAGAGCAGGGAGGATAGATTGTCCAGCTGGAGCTCCTGGAGACTGAGGCTCTGATGGAGTTGGACCAGCTCAGCTCGGAGACTGGTGAGCTCTGCTGGGTGGATTGCGGGCCCGATCCTTTGGCCAAGAGATGAGGGAGCTGCAGACTGGACCGGAACCTTCTCCTGGTAATTCGGGGAGGATAGGGTGTCCAGCTGGAACTCCTGGAGGCTGACGAGCTGACGGATCCGGCCAAGCTCCGCCTGGAGGCCGGCGAGCTCTGTCAGCTGGGCTGTAGGCGTGGTCCCTCTGCCTGCAGATGACGGAGGTGCTGATTGGACCGGAGACGGGACTGCTGGTTTGACTGGGGGCGGGTCCAAGCTGGTGCGCCGAGCCGGAGCTGCAGCAAGCTCGCGGCTCCGTCCCGGGACCAGGGGTGACGGTGGAGCCCGGCATCTTTCCCAACGCCGTGGGCCAGCTCCGGGGGAGCACACAGCCAGTCTGGTGCCCACGTAGCAGGAGCGTTCTCGCTGCGTCTCCTGGTCCAACCTCACATCTAGCTCCGGGAGGGCGGAGGGGATCGTCGCAGCCAGGGTTCGGCGTCGGTGGCGAGACGAGGCCAGAGGAGGAGAAGCCGGCCGGTGATCAGCGGTTAAAAACTGGAGCAAATGCCCCCAAGGAAGAACCTCCCTGCTGGATCCTTTACTGGGTTGGTTCATTCTGTCACGCACGTGCTGGTGAGTGAAGCGGAGGCAGGATCCACATGCGGGTGCAAAGGCAGGCAGGCAGACAAGCAGGAACGGTTTAATAAAAGGGTTGTAATAACAGAACACGCTGGACTACTGAAACAATGAACCAACCTGAGACACAGGACTGAAGGGGTTTAAATACATGAGGGCTGGGAGCTTGGGTGAGTGGAAAACGAGAGGCAGGTGGGAGCAATTAACAGAGACACATGGCTAAACAGAACGGGGAGACAAGACAGGGTGTGACACATTCCATTTAGAGAGAGTTCTGCTCACAAACATTTTTACAGAACCAGCATGCACCACTGAAGAAGTCAACTGCAGCCCACTCTAATACTATTACTTTTGAAAATATTTTCAAAAGTAATAGTACTCTATGGTCATTTAAGGGACAAAATGAGGGTCTTGCTTCTTAGACACAAAGAAGAAAATGGATGTTATTTTGGTGAAAAAGATAAGATGCAAGATAAGAAATCCGAACTTCTGAGAAAAACCATAAACAGACTTTAATCACCATGCTGCTGGTTGCTGTAGCTGTGCTCGGAGCTCACAGGGTTTGTTGGATAAAAACATGTATTGTAATGACTTGACTGTGTAACATTTGGTGTTTTAAACGAAGCTTCATCCATTTGTTTTACTCGGGTAAGAGACAGGCCTTTTCAGTTCTCACAGGGAGGATGTGTTGGAAGGTTTTGACCTCGCCTGGTACCAGTCCCAGTCCCCCTTATCAATAGAACTCCCTTGAGACAGCTTTATTGTTTTAGAAACTGTACCTGGAGTGTCTTCCTGTGTGAGAGTCTGTGAGAACCTCAAATGTTTGTGTGTATTGTGTGTGCGTTTATCTTTTTGTGTGTCTGCCTTAATAAATGCTTTCTGAGGGTTTTGTCTGATGAGAGCAAACTGACTACCGCCTGGTGTGTATCATTGATCTCTCTCCACTTTGCAAAGTCTAAATTGATTGTTGTTGGTTGATTATTGGTATTGGTTATTGATCAGCTGATTATTATAACCCCTGCGTGTTGAACTTTCCCTAAGGTAATCCTGGATGGGAGATAAAATTACCTAACAGGGTTAACACCAGTTCAACTCTACGAACCACAGCCTGACGGGTCAAATGCAGAGAAGTATCTCCCCAAGAGGATCATCTACTATCAGCCTCTAATGGAGAGTACTGACTGGGGAAACAAAACTCAGAAATGATTGTTTTTTACAGTTTGTCATTCCATTTGGGCACACTTCACATTACTGGATTTATAAAGATTACAGATGGTAAAGACAAGCCACTTTAAAGCATAGTGAAGACATTTCTACTTTTATGATATGTTATTTTACACTATGTGAAGTATAAATAATCAAATCCAACATTAGACTATGCAGGAGGTTTACAATGAGGGAACTTCGTAGCCTGTTTGTGATAGAAGTCGGTGTGTTCTTCTAGGTGCATGCTGTGGTGCTGGTAAGTGATAACGTAGCTCCTTCCAGAACGTCGATGAAGGCGGACTGCCCTTCCAGGTCACACAGTCTCCAGCCTTACTAAGAAGCTGCAAGGCCTCTGGTAATGAGTCTGATTTTGATCCTTCTGTTTGCTTGGTGTTGATCAAAATCAAGCGAGTCTTCCGTTCCACAAGGGCTTCATGGATGGCACTCAACAAGCCAATTCCTGGTCCAGGATCTGAAGAGCAGGGAACCAAAACCACAGCTCGGCTCTGCTCTGTGCTTTCTAACACAGTTTCTGCTACAGCTGCAAGAAGCAAAAATGTAAGATTAAAATGGTGTTTTTACTAAGTACTCCATATGGTCCAAACCTGTCCTCCTGGGTCACTATCCTGCATGCTTTAAATGTCTGTCCATGACCTGGGGGAGATACCAAAACACCTCCCCAAGGAGGTGTCCAGGAGGCATTGTAACCAAATACGCAAATCACCTTGGCTTCTTTTTGAAGTGGAAGAGGAGTGTATCTACCCAGCTTATCACTTTTTGCTAAGGCAGTTGGGTAATCTATGTGATATGCAAGTATGTTGCATAACTGCTTGAAAGGGTCCAGAATTTCCTTATAACCACTGATAAATGTGCAAAGATGCATATCACTATGACTCTGTGACATAAATTTCATATCCCATCCGCAGTCAGCCTTTACAAAACAAACCCTTTTGGACCACATGGGTGTCCGTCAAGTGTGATGTTTGCTATGGCACAGTTAGTTGTTTTTGTTGGCTTTATTCTTTGACAACTAGTTGAACGAGTCTAACAGAAGACAGTGAAGAGGAAACATGGAGAAGAAATACATGAAAAGAAAACAATCAAATGACACCATTTCAGTGTTTCAGCAATTGTTAGGTCAACAAGTTCCCCTTCATCCTTGGCTGTCACAGAATTGAAATGACCAGATAATCAGACTACAAAGAGTTTAGTTGTGCTTGAGCTCCAGCCAGGTGCATATGCATAATTGTTTTTGTTTTCCACACTTTAAAGTTCATTAAGAGAGTGAAACGGCGCTTTATTTGTTTGTCAGAGGTCATGGTGAACTTTTGATTTCAGTGCATTCATAGTGCTCCACGACTAGGTTTGCAAATTATCTTCTGGCTAGAAAACATCTGTACAAAACAAAGATTGCATTGGCCTTGCATGTAACATTGTCTTTTGTGCTGTCCTAGCAGCAGAAAGTCTTGAAAAATGTCAAGGTTTCCCGCCTGGGCCACTAATGGAGAGACGACTGATTTTTGGGGGTGAATAGTAAAAAATCACAAATTTGACTAATTTTCTCAAAAATGCAACCTTAAAAGGGACAGCAGGAGCTCAGGAGGTAAATCAGGTTTGGTATGTTCTTGCTGTGTACTTCTAATTCCATTTTTGGTTCTTTTTTAAAACACAGAAAAAGTTTCTCTTTACCTTGCTGACAGTTTTGTTTGCGGCTGCAAACATCCTCAGAGCTGACGCTGATGGTGGCGTCACTTCCTACTCCATTTATCTGCGGGCAGCAGAGGGCAACAACGTCCTCTGCTGCCCGCTCTCCCCTCTCCGATGATGCAATCCCATGCGCGATCCAATGTGTAGACCCCATCGTCTCTGTTCATGTCTTCTTATCTCGATAGCTTCCTTTATCCATCTTTTGTATTTCTGTTGTTTGGTGTTTATGATCCTTGTGTTGTTCCAGTCCTTTACATGGTTTTCTCTTGTGCAGTTATCTGTTCAAGTTGACTTCTTTATTGTGCTTTCTGCTTCTTGTTTTGCTGCTCATGTGTGTTTTCGACTTGTTTCTTTCTCGCACTCCTTTCTATGTTCTATTGTTCGTGTGTTGAGTTGGCGTCCGGTTTCTCCTACGTATGTTTTATTGCAGAGTTTGCATGGGATTTCGTAAATGACTCCACATTTAAGTCCTGCTGGTATCTTGTTTTTTGGGTGTACCAGTCTGTTTCTAACTGTTGTGTATGGTTTTGTTGGTGTGTTTATGTTGTGTTTTTTCATTGTTGCTCTTATTTTTTGTTATGCCTTTGATGTATGGTAGGGTTATCACTGGTTTTCGTTCTTGTCTTTCTGGGTTTCTGGTTTTTTGCTTTGGTTGTTCTTTTCTTTCTGTTGTTGTTTGTTGTTTTCCTTTGTTTATTGCCCATGTCGGGTATCCGTAGGTCTTTAAAGCGTGCTGTATGTGTTTGTCCTCTTTAAGAAAAATAAGGACAACAAGGAACAAAGGACTTCCGCCATTTGGAACGTTTACATCAAAAACGCACACGTCTAAGGAACCACCTTCACTTCGATTTAAGATGCCAGGACGAAAACATCACGCCAACAATCCTACAGCTGAAAACACCGATCCAGACCAAGACAGCACAATACATAATGGAAAGAGCACGGAGAGCACTACTCAAAGAAAGGATAAGAAATGTCGCAACCAAACAGAAGCAAGTGAAAAACGAACTGGAAAGAAGACACCTGGACTTAAAAAGGGATTGCAAACTTGATGAAAATACGGAGGAACAAATTAAAGGGCACATGATGGAAAAACAGGAAAAAGAGTTCACAAAAGTAAAAGAAAGACACATAAAGAAGTTAAACAAACTCATCAACAAGAAAAAGAGAAAAGAAATGCAAGATGACACCACACAAAGCTCATGGGTATGTAACCTTTCACAATACAAACTAACTGAAGCAGAAGAAAGCATATTAAAAAAGGTTTAAACTTTGCAGTAACACCAAAGAAAATACCATATGTAGAATTTATTGTAGCAACAGAACTAGCATGTCAACAGATCACAGGTGAGGGAAGAAAGCAGAACTCAGAAATAACATAGTTGGGATATTAAAAAACAGCCAAATTCAACACAGCAATATTACAAAAGAAGAACAACCAGCCATGACAGCCTTATCCAAAAATGAACAGATAATTATTCTGCCTGCAGACAAAGGAAGAACTACAGTAGTTATGGACAAAGAAAAATATAAACAACATATGAAACAGATGTTAGAGAACAAAAATACACACAAAATACTTTAAAAAGACCCAACAGAAAGCATTAAGAAAAACATGAAAAAATTACTGAAACCACTACAAGAAAAAGGCAAATTAACAGAAAAAATGTACAAACACTGGACTCATACAGCAAACATAATACCAAGAATCTATGGAACTCCAAAAATACACAAACAAAACACCCCACTTAGACCAATAGTAGACAGCAAAGGTACACCAACATACAACATGGCAAAAGAAATTGTCATGAGGATGACAGAGCTTTGTCCACCATCACTCACCAAACCATTCCCCTGCAGTTAAGACACACAGTAACCACACAGAAAGTCTGGCATTTTTTGGTTTTCCCCCTCCCCAGTCTCCGTTGGTGCTGGGCAGGTCCTGGTTGAAGCGACACAACCCCCAGCTGAACTGGAGAACCAGTCAGATAGAGAGATGGAGCCCAGAGTGTTCTCTAGCCTGCCTGCGTTCTGCCTCGCCAACCCTCAATAACCCCACAACCTCTCCTGCAGAAGAGATTGATCTCTCCAATGTACCGCCGGCCTACCATGACCTCCGTCAGGTATTTAGCAAGGACTGTGCATCTTCTCTTCCCCCACACAGACCATTTGACTGCAGCATTGAGCTGTTACCCAGAGCTCCACTTCCCTCCAGTCGACCGTATCACCTTTCCAAGCCTGAGAGGGAGAGTATGGAGAGTTATATCCAGGAGAGTCTGGCAGCTGATCTTATCAGGCCATCCACCTCACCTTTGGGAGCAGGGTTTTTCTTCGTTCCAAAGAAGGAAGGAACTCTCAGGCCGTGTATTGACTACAGGGAGTTAAACCAGATAAAGGTAAAAAACAAGTATCCTCTGCCTCTGTTAACCTCCACTTTTGAGCCCATTCAGGACGCCACTATTTTTAGCCTCTTGGATCTCAGGAACGCCTACCACTTAGTGCGAATCTGTCAGGGAGATAAGTGGAAGACGGCGTTTAAAACGCCGTTAGGGCATTTAGAGTATGTGGTAATGCCTTTCGGCCTGACGAATGCTCCTGCTGTGTTTCAGTCACTGGTGAACTCTGTCTTAGGAGACATGTTGAATAAGTAGCCATAAAAGCCATAGCCACTGCCTCCCCACACTGCAAAATAAAATTATGGAAACGCTGTGTAGACGACATACCGGAAATCATACCAAAAGGACAAACAGAAACACTAACACAACATTTGAATAACATTGACGACACAGGCAACATAAAGTTCACATATGAGTCAGAAACCGAAGGCAGCATAGCATTTATGGACAAAAAAATAAGCAGGCAGACCGACGGGACCCTAAACATAAACACATATAGGAAACCAACACACACAGACCAATATTTATTATGGACATCAGATCACCCCACCATACACAAAATGTCAGTAATCAGAACATTATATCACCGAGCAAACATGTTAACTGAATAAAGAGATGGTGAACAAGAGGACAAACACATACAACATGCTTTAAAGACCTGCGAATATCTGGTATGGACGATAAACAAAGGAAAACAACAAACAACAACAGAAAGAAAAGAACAACCAAAGCAATGAACCAGAAACCCAGAAAGACAAGAACCAAAAACCAGTAATAACCCTACCATACATCAGAGGCATAACAGAAAAAATAAGAGCAACAATGAAAAAACACAACATAAACACACCAACAAAACCATACACAACAGTTAGAAACAGACTAGTGCACCCAAAAGACAAGATATCAGCTGGACTTAAATGTGGAGTCGTTTACGAAATCCCATGCAAACTCTGCAATAAAACATACATAGGAGAAACCGGACGCCAACTCAACACACGAACAATAGAACATAGAAAGGAGTGCGAGAAAGAAACAAGTCGAAGACACACAAGAGCAGCCGAACAAGAAGCAGAAAGCACAATAAAGAAGTCGGCCATAACAGATCACTGCATAAGAGAAAACCATGTAATGGACTGGGACAACACAAGGATCATAAACACCGAACAACAGAAATACAAAAGATGGATTAAAGAAGCTAGGGAGATAAGGAGACGTGGATGTGGGACTATGAACAGAGTGTGTGACTATGAACAGAGACGATGGGGTCTACACATTGGACCGTGCATGGGATTGCATCATCGGAGAGGGGAGAGCGGGCAGCAGAGGGCGACAACATCCTCTGCTGCCCGCAGATAAACGGAGTAGGAAGTGACGCCACCATCAGCGTCAGCTCTGAGGATGTTTGCAGCCGCAAACGAAACTGTCAGCAAGGTAAAGAGAAACTTTTTCTGTGTTAAAAAAAAGAATCAAAAATGGTAAAGCAGGTTGCAGGTTCGATCCCTGCTCCAACTAGAGAATGCCGCTGTTGTGTCCTTGGGCAGGGCACTTGGCCCACCTTGCCTGCTGTTGGTGGTCGGACGGACCAGTGGCGCCAGTGTTCAGCAGGCCTCACCTCTGTCAGTGCACCCCAGGGCAGCTGTAGCCACATCATAGCTCATTCCCACCAGCGTGTGAATGTGTGTGTGAATGGGCGAATGACTGATTGTGCTGATTGTGTTGTGAAGCGCCTTGGGGGGTCGTAGAACCCTAAGAAGGTGCTATACAAATACAGACCATTTATCATTTAATATCACAGAATGCATGGGTATTGTTTGCAGATGCTACAGGGTCAAAAACTATGGTTTGAATGGAAGTCAATGGGATGTTTTTGTCCTGAAGAAGCACAAGAGGGTAGCCAGTTTTAAATTTGTTGACACAGAAACTATTGAAGCAAAAAAAATGTAATGTTTTAGATTTTCCATAGCATAACCAAGACTGGTTTGTAATAAATGCCCCAGGCAGAAAAGGCGTTTTTTTTTAAATAACAGTTTTTTTTGTATTTCTCCCATAAATTACTAGCCTAGTGAACTAGACCAAATTCTTGCTTTGCAAAGTTTGGTCTAGGCATGCTCCATTGGAACCTCCACAGCTCCTACCAGGACTCTGGCTAGCCAATCACAGCTCTCTAGAGGAGTTTCAAACACATAAAGAGCTGTGATTGGTCCATAATGGTGGGCCAATCATAGTGCTCTATCTGCTTAGTGAACAAATCACAGAGCTTTATCCGCTTTGTGGGCCAATCAGGGCACTCTATATGCCTGGTGGGTGGGATGATGCAACAGAGTGAAACAAGAGTATGTCACATTCATTGTCCAGTGGAATGCGGAGATCATTTGAAAGACAACGGTAGAACCCGCCCCACAACCGAGAGCCGTCAATGGAGCATGGCCAGACTAAATAATACATTTATTTAGTCTGGCTTGCCAGGCTAATAAATTACAGCAATGACATTGAGTAGTCAAACTGGCGTGTCAAGGTTAAAATCCTCGAAATGACTGAAGATTTTACAGGTTTGAGCAGTGCTGAAGTTGTTTATGATAAAAAAGCAACAAAAAAAAGCCACTTTTAAGAATGGCCGTTTTTGTCCAGCAGTGCTTCAATAGCATTGATCTACTTTCAGAATTGCATATTAAATTTTGATAATTGTTAAAAGAAATTTAACAACAAAAAATTGTACCATATGCAACAAATACTGCTTAAATGGTGTCTAGACGAATGAAGAAAAACTGCCCAAATCGACAAAAATGTCCGTAATGATTCCTAAGGGGTGTGGTAAAACGGCTCACTGCAAGGTTCCCTGATCTTTTCATGTGGCATTGCATGAATCACCGTTTGGTACTGGCTGTTTCTGATGCTGTGGATGACGTTCAGGCAATCATTTCAAGGTGTTAATGGAGAATATCCACAGTATCTACAGTCAGTCTAATGAGAATGCATCAGAACGTCTAGAGGCAGTACAAGAAGAGGGTTCAGAAGTCCTAAACATGAGTACATGATGGGTGGGCCACCAGTAGCTTTTATTAAAGACTGTATGTAGGTCATATGAAGCATTGAATGGATGCTTTGAAAATACTGTGGGATATAAAGAGAGGCAAACGTACAGAGGCCTGGCATGTCGTACGCAAAGCAAAGAATTCCCGTGTGAACTCGGGCTCATGTACAACATGCTGTCTGAACTCTGAAACCTGTCTCAGCAACTCTAGAAAGCAGCTAAGTTTCCAAGGCGCACCATCCATGCCCTGGCATCATTCAAAGACTCTCCATGAAAGAAATCTGAAGAGACTTTGCAAGCACAGACTTCTGGACATTTTGGATCATTACCCTTTTCAAATGCAAAACTCACACCAATTAATGCCAAACAATTCCTCAAAAGTCTGGTCAACAACATGATTTGAAGGTGAAATCCTGCATGATCTCAGTGATCTGGACACAAACACCTGGTCATCAAGCCCAAGCATTCGGCGTGGTGAGGTGCAAATTAAGGGGTCAGAGTATACCCACTAGAACGAGCTAGACTACCCTACTGTGCTACAGCTGAGCATTACCAGGCTGATGGAGAATTTGAGAGCAAACGGAGCAGGCAACTCAACCACTGAATGAGCACAGTTGGAGCATGATCCCTGTAGACCAGGACTGGACACTACTGATTTACTCATGAAGTTCTTTGAACTTACCCTGTCCTGGTAAAATGTCTCGATCATAAAGACATAACGTGTACCCAAACCGCTCCTCCAAAGTGTTTTCCAGCTGTCTTCTGTCATCTTCATTTAGTCCTTTATCAGTGTCACTCATGTAACACATCAAAAATGCATCATAGCTTCTTCCATCTACACAATTCACGGATGCACAAACAAACAAACACACACAAAAGCACACACACATCATCATACATGTTTAAAATGCTTTTAAATTACTGAAATACTGTGTGTGTGTGTGTGTGTGTGTGTGTGTGTGTGTGTGTGTGTGTGTGTGTGTGTGTGTGTGTGTGTGTGTGTGTGTGTGTGTGTGTGTAAAACATTCAGAACCTTAGCTCTCACCTGAAGTGATGCTTCGACATCCAAGAGCATCCCTAAAGAAGAGAGTGATGTCCACTTTGAACTTGCTGTAGACAACAACGGTCAGAACCATCACCAACACAACGACGATCGAACACACAGCCAGAGCCGTGTACGAGGGCTGAGCTGCAGGGATATTATTCAGAGAGTGAGAACAAAGCTAGGATTTATTAGCTCATCATCTATTCCTTTAATCGTTATAAAAACATCAGTACTGAGGATTAGATTAGGTGAAACAACCTATTTTGGTGAGGGTGATAGTGGCAAAGGCTGGTTTTATTTCACTTTCAAGTTTGCAGGTAAATTTTGTAGACAAGTCTTCCTCCCTTACTTCTTTAAAGGTTAAAGTTGCTGTCATCTGTTCTGTTCTGTTATCGCTGAAAATAAAAACAAAAAGGCTATTATTTTTTATTTCGCTAGTCTGTTTTGCTAACTCAGATGTAATCCACCTAAAATGTTGCTTCTGCACTTACAACGAGAAACTGAAATAAACTCTGGCGTTTCTGTTGTCCTCCTCCACAAACGAACTTCCACTCAGCCAGAACGGTGAACCGGGGTCAAGGGTGGAATCTGTTAAAGCTTTACAAGGTATCTCAGCTCTCTTACCTGCAGAAAAGAATTAAAGGTAAAAATGAGCAGAACTCCCGAGTCTTCATCATGTCTTTACTTTAGTCTATAGCGAGCGAGACATTCTTGTGCTCTTTAAAAATTAGGTAATGAGAATAATTCGGCAGTCTCAAGTTTTTCCTTGGACTTAAGCTGCCTTTTATTTTTCATTTTTAGGATACTTGTCTAGAAGACACTTTGGAAAATGTAGAAAACTGTTGCTCATCACATCTTCTTCAGATTACGAGAGAGAGAGAGAGAGAGAGAGAGAGAGAGAGAGAGGGGGGGAGGGAGGGAGAGAGAGAGAGAGAGAGAGAGAGGGAGGGAGGGAGAGAGAGAGAGAGAGAGAGAGGGAGGGAGAGAGAGAGAGAGAGAGAGAGAGGGAGGGAGGGAGAGAGAGAGAGAGAGAGAGAGAGAGAGAGAGAGAGAGAGAGAGAGAGGGAGGGAGGGAGGGAGAGAGAGAGAGAGAGAGAGAGGGAGGGAGGGAGAGAGAGAGAGAGAGAGAGAGGGAGGGAGGGAGAGAGAGAGAGAGAGGGAGGGAGGGAGAGAGAGAGAGAGAGGGTCTTGCATGCGCTACATAATAAAAACTCACCAACTTCTACTTCAAACACCTGACCGTCATTTGGAAAAGAGATTCCCAAATTTTTCACGGGTTTTTCTGGTGATTAAAATGACATTTTATTTGCATTTGAATAAATAGATGAACTAAAATACGATCTAATAAAATACAGTGAGAGCATTTGTTTCTGTTATACCTCTTTGGACATCTAGTATCACTGTAAAGGTCATATTGTATATTTGACCAGAATATGCGTAGGACCGTGTGCAAATGTAGACCCCACTGTCTTTTTCTTCAACGCTGCTGAAGTAACCTGATGACGGCTCACCGTTCTCCTGGAATAAAAAAGTAAAATCTGTAAGTAAATACAATATTCCTGTCACTGGAAGTCTGAGGGAAGTAAAACATGTTTAAATCTCATGTGCACACATAAACCTGCTGCTTTTCTTACCGTGTGCCACGTTGTGCCATTTGGTTTGAAATCCTTAGGAGGGGTGTTGACACTAGGGCAAAACATCTGGCAGGAGCCTGGTGTGTAACATAAGTCAGAGAAGCGGTTCTTTTCATCGTATTCTTTGGATTGTGGCGTGTACACGGTCAGTGTAAACCTTTGGCTGTGGTTTCTCCTGTAAATTCACCAAAATTAACCATCAAACTGATGATCACGTTAGGGATTTTTATTAGAATTTGAGAAAACAGTAAACCATTAGTTCAGACCTTTAAACTTGTTTATTTGTGCATTCGTTATGAGCAGGTAATGTTTTGACTTGCTGGAGAAACAGAGATTAGTTGTGGCTGGATGGACAAGCTAACTGCTAGTCAGCTAAAGCAAATTCTTGCCATAAAAAATATAAGCAAATCTCTAACATACCACTGTGGTGCATGCTCATTTATAAGCAAGGGGACACATACTTTCTTCAAAAATTTTTGTTTATGCAAGGTGTAGCGGTAGCTCCCCTGTAGCATGTCGGGCGACTCTGTCGTAAGTACCCACATTTTGCTGCTTGGGCAGCGAGGAGCAGCTGGGGAACCTTGTATGTGCATTTTTCTTTGGGATGAATGGGTACCATTTATGAGCACCTCTTTTCCCAAACCTCTAAGCGTCTGCATAGTTAGTGTATTCTTGAAGTATTCTCACTTCTTATGGGTATATTCTGTTTAGTTTCCCACCAGAATAATTGTGTATTCCAAACCAGACAAAAGTGTTAAAAGTTTAGTTGATTTTGCATCAACTAAGTTTTTTTTTTTTTACATATATTTGAGTTGTTTTAGGACAACAGCAACCCATTTTTAAACTGTCCACTATGCCTACCCATGATGTGACTATGTCTCATGAGTCTCATCAAAGCGAATCTCTATTTCTCTAAATGAAGGTTGTTCAAAGACAGATGAAACTTGAAAAATTAGAATGTGGAGTAAAAGTTCTTTTTTTTCCCAGTAATTCAGTTTAAAGGGTAAAACTAATACATTAGAGAGTTAGGGTTTAAAGACTTTATTTGCTAAAATTGTGATGATTATGGCTTACAGCTGATGAAAACCCCACATTCAAAATTCAATTAGAATATTATGAAAGGTTCAACATCTGCAAAGGGTTCCTGAGCCTTTAGACGATCTGTCAGTTTAAGCTGAATTATTGAAATTAAAGGACTTTTGCTCCATTTTCTACTTTTCCAAGTTCATGCCTGTCTGGATCTCACCTGAGATAATGACACGAGTAATTCCCCGTGTGGTTCCCGGAGGCTCTAAGAATCACGAGGCAGTTCTTATAAAGCACCACGCCCATGCGTTTCTGCTCAGCTGCAGACATGTTGCTGTACACATATATGGGCTGGTCAGTTTCTTGTTTCCAGAGTGTTGCAGTATCATTCACTTTACACACTTCACTGTGCAGCGTCACCATCTCTCCTGCCTTCACATAAATATCCTTCGGTGTCTGGGAACACACACCTGCAAAAATGAACATCAAATTAATTTCCTTCTCTGAAACGCCCTTTTCTTTTGAATCCTGATGATTTCAGATTTCTTTCTGCTTCCAACTGTTCCCATTTCCTTGTTTGACTGCCATTTCATATTTAAGTGGATTCTACCTGGTTGTGGCTCTAAATGGTGAGGTAGAAAAGCATCAAGGCATAAAGTTGTGTTCTTTGATCCCTTTTCTGTGAGTGCCCGTGGCTTATGGTATTTTGTAAAGGAGATTATATCCAAGAAACCAAAACGTTGGTATCTGACACTAAAACTGAAACTGAATAAAGATGTATTGCTTGAAAAAGAAACTTATAACTGCTCAGACTGACACAAAGAAAACCACAAAACCTCGTCCTGTTGAAGGCTGGTCTCAATATCTTCATTTACAAACAAGCCACGTGCCTCATTTTGAGCCTCCTTTGTATTTTTACCATTTTAATAAAAGTCAGTAATATTAGAAGATTTTTTCTAAATGTTGTCATCTGATAGATTAGGTAATCACATTAGGCAACCTTATGACTTGGATGACTTTTAACCACAGCAAGAACAAGAAGTGGAAACAGCACAAAATGTGTATATTCAGCACCATTCTGTGGGTTTACTTTGAAGAGGAACCCTCTCAGTGCATTTTTTTAGGTTTGAAAATAGCATCAGGTATGAAAACAGATGCCATGAGAGTCTCCATTTTTTCCACACTGATGTGATGTTTACAGCAAACGTAACTAAAGCCAAGAAAAGACCAAAGCTGACGGACAGACGCTCAGTTTTCTCCAGGGCTTAGATGTGACTGCTGCAATGGCATGTGTCTTAACCACATCCCATTTTCTTGGAAGGGTCGACTTTTTGAACGTGAGATTCTCTTTCAGCAGTTTTCCTCAGAACTGGCTGCAAGAGCTGTCAGAGTTATTTGGTGTGAAATAAAAGGGCAGTTTTAACCAAGCCTAGGCTTCATGTTGTGACTTGTAGGTGCTGGGTTTGAGCATTTGTAATCTGAAGCAAAAATAAATAAATAAAGCATCTGCATCTTCACTGGAAACCTAAACAGTGTCAAAGAAATATGTCTATTGTTATTTATTAATCCAAGTGAAAGAATCATGCAGCTGGAAATTATTTTGGTCATTTTGCAAACCTTCATCACGCAAATGTTTTCCTGGAATCTTCAAGTTTAAAACATCACTCTGATCATAAACCAATCAAACACCAACCTGTTGGGCTTACCTGTGATGAAGGTGAGGAAGAGGAGCTGCAGAACTGCCATGGTGACTTTCAGCTGCACAGTGAGGAAAATGTGCAGTTGTGTGCCTTTATGCGCTCATTTCTCCTGAAGTGAGAAATGGTCATTTCCTCCTCTCTGGAGGAGGGGATTTACCAAGAACATCACATTCTCTCTCTCTCTCTCTCTCTCTCTCTCTCTCTCTCTCTCTCTCTCTCTCTCTCTCTCTCTCTCTCTCACTCACTCACTCTCTTCCTTAATGATTTTATTGAAACGATAATGAAATTATTTTCTGCAATTATCTAGTTTCCATTTCAGGAGAAACTTCCGCAGAAAAGATCCTCTTAGGCTGTGACTGGCAAATTTATTACAGTTTTTTTCGATTGCTAAAACTCAAAAATCAAAAATGAGGCACACATTTCACAACCTCTACTTTAATTCCCAATCGCCTGACTCCATTTATCACTACTTAAGATTGCCTTATCATATTAGCTCTCTGATTGTCCTCCTTTACACTCTGATGTCAATTTCATATCACCATGCTGTCAAAACACAGCACACAATTTTCACGTTTAAACACACTTGTCAAACAAACTCTCAAAGCTTCAATCAACAGCACACAAATATTCAAATCTCTAAACTTTCATGTCGGGTGAGCAATTTGCAATCAGGGACTGCAGCATAAAAGTAAGTTTCCACAAGGCTACCCAGGTGTATGAGTGGTTTCAGGACCACCCACGGTTTTCCATTTTATACCTTCCACCTTATTCCCCCTTCCTCAATCCCACTGAGGAGTTTTTCTCAGCCTGGAGGTGGAAGGTGTACGAAAGGAATCCACAGAGCAAGGTCCCACTGCTTCAAGCCATGGAGGAGGCTTATAGAGATGTGGCCTTTGAGGCCTGTCAGGGCTTCATGAGGCATTCAAGGTGGTACTTCCAGCGCTGTTTGGACCAGGAGGACATCGCCTGTGATGTTGATGAGACCCTCTGGCCAGACAGAGACCAGAGGCATGATACCCCATGATTATGCTTGAATGGGAGAGGGGGTGGAAGTGGTTACTGTAAAAAATAAAATGTTTTGTCTCAAAATTTGTGGGGTGGGGTGGCCGGGGGTGAGGGTGTGTGTGTGTGTGTGTGTGTGTGTGTGGGGGGGGGGGGGGGGGGGGGAACTGTAAAAATAAAATGTTTTGTCTCAAAATTTGTGTGATGTCTAATGTTTGTCTCAGAGAAAAGTGGGCACTGTCATACATTCAGTGTGTAATTCATTGTGTTCCATTTAGACAATTGTGTTTTCAGTTTTGCTCTTCAGTGTTCTTTCCATGCTTGGTAGTGTTCACCCGAAGACTACTTGTGTTTAAGCAATGAATGGTATGTGTGTGTCATGTGAAAATGTGGCAGTGTTTACCAAATGAAAACACGTGTTCCATTTTGGGAACATGTTACGATGTGTGATGGCAGGGTTTTGTTGCAAAGGGAAGCCACGGTATAGCAATTTGTGTGTTATGTTTGGGGTTTTGTGTGTGCAGTTTTGAAAGAAACGTACAGTTTTGAAAAACGTGTTTTAGCAATTGAAAAAAACTGTAATAATGATTGCAATTAAGTTAAAAAGCTACATAAATCACCATTTTTGTTTTATATTAATTAAATACTGTTAGTATTTGTTAGTGTGCGTGCCCTCAATGTGAATTTAAAAAGTTTTTCCTATGATTATGACTTTGTATTTCATAATTATGATTTTAACCCCCTTTTTCTGACCATACCTTTATGACAGTTAAGGATAAGCCTACCAACAATAGGTTTATTAAAAGATTCAGTTTAACTAGTGTTGTGATTATTAGCCAACGAATAATTTGTAGACTTTACTTACTTTTTGGATTCATCAATAAATTCGTAAATATGGAAATATTTACCGATTTATTATGTAATTAGGATATCTTTGGATATCCTCGGGGCACCATTCCATTTTAACAGGGGAAAATGAATCCACACCTCTAATCGATCTGTCTAAAGTTTGTAAATTCTTTAACGGGTAGCAGTCATAATTCCATATCACACAAACAAATTCACTTGAGACAAAACTTAATTGGCAATAACATTTATTAACTAATATGATCACTTCAGCTCCTCCCAAAGCGATTAGCCAATCAATATCAACCAACCTATTTTATCAACAAACAATGAAACAATGAAAAAATAATGTGACGTGACAATCTGAGGTGGACTAACCCAAGATGGAGGTAGTTTTGAAAACCCAAAATGGCCGATCCCTTTTGTCTGGCTGAAAAGGGATCAAACCGTGTGTGGAATGCGCGTGCGTGCGTGTGTGTGTGTGTGTGTGTGTGTGTGTGTGTGTGTGTGTGTGTGGGTGTGTGTAAGTTAGCTTGTCTTCTCAAACACAGACAGTCAAGCGTGCATTGGCCTGTGTGGTCCCAAGACTAGCTTAGCTGTGATAACCTTTTCCACAACTGTTTAAAATAAACTTCATGAAACACAAAGCAGAAACAAAAGTTCTTTTAATTCACCACAGATTCCAGGAACCAGAGGAGTTGGGGTTTTTGAGACACACATTGTGTTTAGTTTTGCTTTCTTAGTTTCTGTTTCATTTGGGGTTTTTTTCCTCAGAATTCAGCTCTCCTCACCTTCTGTTCACTCTCTTGACCTCTCCCCATGTAGATGCTCCATAACCTTGCTAATCTTTGTCAAACTGTTAACCCCCCCCCCCCCCCTGTTTACATGTAGGTTCCTAAACCCTGTTGTCTGTTTATAGCTGCATCTTGAAGCCTCCACACACACACACACACACACACACACACACACACACACACACACACACACACACGTATTAATTCAGACAGAGTCAGGTATACAGTTAAAAAGGAATTTTATTCTTTTCAAAACTAATTATTATGCATGACAAGATATGAATAATGATATGTGATGGAGTGGATGTGAGGGGATGTAATGTGATGTGTAAGTAATGTATATAGTATGGCATGCCGTTCAGGAAATTATTATATATTTATACCAGATGTCACGAACTCCTCCAGCTGACTGCATTCCATTCATTCCTGCCACCAACATGGCGACTGACGTCATCACGCCGACACTACTTAAGGAAGTGCCGGCGTTTCATTCATTGCTCAGTCATCGTTCTCACCAGACTTTGTATCGAGTCTCCAGGCTTACCAGCCCTCTAAACCCTCAAGCTACACCTACAGGAAATAACCACGCCAGTTCTCTCCGTCTCTCCGCGTCTGGGCAACAGAACTCTCAGTCACGCTTCAGATCTGCCAACGAACCTGACACCAGAATACTTCTGAATATATGGACCGAAGTTTGAATATATGGATTGAGAGTCTGAATATATGGACTGAAAGTCTGAGTATATGGACCGAAGTCTGATAATTTTGATTGAAGTCTGAATTGAATATATGGACCAAAGTCTGAATATATGGACTGAAAGTCTGAGTATATGGACTGAAATCTGATAATTTTATTGAAGTCTGAATTGAATATATGGACCGAAGTCTGAATATATGGACCAAAGTTTGAATATATGGACTGAAAGCTGTGCTTTAAGTGGGTTCGGTTTGCAACAACATGCACCGCCACTTCAAAATCTCTGACCTCTCGGCATACCTTTTTTAAATACTTTTTTCTAGGCGGTGCGCACTGTTAGTTTTTCAGGTCATTTACTAGTCAAAATCTCCGAGTTCTAAAACAATATCTGTCCCTCCAACATCAGCCATTCACAGTCCGTGCCAACGCAGCCACTCCCAAAGTCCCAATACATCGGACACGCGATCCATGAAGGTCCGCATTTTGCGCCAAAGGTGCATCACTGCCGTGAGATACACAGCGGATTCAGACCCGTCAGCACAGACAGAGGAGACACAAAAAGAGACGAGTTCTATTTTGTCTAGTCTTAGACCTTAAGCAAGCTGCTATTGGAAGGATGATCTCAGCATCAGCCAATCATGAAGAGCTTAAATGTATGCCCACCAATGGTGGGCAGCCCTGTGGGTATATAAGTGGAGCGTTATCTCTTCAAGCCAATCTTAAGAGCTTTCATTAAAGAGCAATTATCCAAGAGCACTAATCGCCTCACCAACCATATCCAGCAACGTCAGGACCTGCCTGGCCTGCCAGGCGAGCTGCATCTACAGCGGCGACCTGCACACCAAATGTGAGGTCTGTCTCGGGGCTCATCATGTTGACCTGGCCTTGATCCCCCAGGCCTCGTAACCGTTTTGTGCCACTCTGCCCATGGCTGAAAAGATCCGCCGGGTTGAGTACTTCACCCCCGCTGCCGACGAGGAATTTCCGGTGGCTAACACGTACTCGCTGGACAAGTCATTACAGTTCTTCAATGTCGGCCAGGAGCCGGCTGGCTCCAACCGACTGGACGATGACATTGAACATGAGGAGTACGACGAGGCTGGCTGCCATAGCCCTTCTTCCCTACTGGACAACACGGAGGTTGACTAGCCTCCCTCAGCGGGTTCCTCTGCTCCAGTGCCTTGTCGCTGCTCCCTGCCAGCAGTTAGAGCACTGCTCCAGGAGCTACCTGCCATAATGTCTGCGGCTGCGGTCCGCAAGGGGCTAGCTGTGCCAGAACTGGCTCTGCCTGAAGCAGATGATTTGGCGGGAAATTTCGGGGCAACACAAACGCGCTGTCCAGACCCCATCTGGCTGCTCTTCCCCGCTGCCATGAGCTACTGGTCCGCCGCCTTCTCCGAACCTGCTAAGCTCAAATCGCCAATTTTCACATATGCGCCCATTACTAAAGTCGAGGGCTTCTCCGACCAGGGCTGGCCATCCGTTCCTCCACTGGAGCCGGACTTGACCTCGCTGTTTGGCGCCAAGAACCACCTCACTGGCCAGCGAGCAGTTCCCACTTCTAAGCAGGACCATCTGCTGGCGCGGCTCACCGATCGCGCACACCAGTGTGCCTTCCAGACCGGGGCTACAGGAAATAACATCGCCCTTCTTGCCTTTGGTGTCTCCAAAATGGTGGAAGAGCTTGGCACTCCTGACGAGTCGAAAACCATCATTACTAAAACTGCTGATGCCATTCTCAATCTGTGCGCTGCTGTACTCACCGGTTCTGCTCGCATTGTTGCCTGGCAGACCCTTATCCAACGGGCCTTGTGGCTCAAGGCCCTGCCCTCCATTCCCGAACGCCTGCACAGAGAGATGCTGGAAGGCCCCATCAACTCTGACGTTCTGTTTGGTCCCCATCTTAGTCAGCCACTGTGTGAGACCTGGTCCACCCCCGGTCCGCCTCTCACTCCGGCCATTCCTCCAGAGGATGGGACAAACGGCGCGGAAACTTCAGACGCCCAGCTGCACCGCCCGCCCACGGAGCTGGCCTCCCGCTTCGGTTCCACCTCAGGGGGACCAGAGAGTTGGCAACCAACGGTTTCGAAAGGGCCAGCAGAAACCGTCTTGGCTGTCACCGTCGCAAGAACCTCGCTGAAAGCAAACACGAAAATGACTCATTGGGGAGAATGTGTGTGTTTCTGTCTGTAATGTTAACTCTGTGAATGATTTTGGCTTTGAAATAAAACCCAAAAAACATCACATTGAGAGCACATCCTACAGTCCTCTGCAGAATCTTCTGCCGAATCCTCACACATGTTCCACACACCAAGCACCTGCATGTTCACGCAGTCAATCATATTACATGCCCATAGCCAGCTGTACGGGTGTGCTCCATTTGCGCACCGGCCCTAGCTTCCTGCCAGGCCCGACACATCCCGCTCCCCCCCACAACGTAGGGTGGGATGAGATGTCATGGCGCTATCGTGTCCATGCGCGACGACACAGTGCGCAGCTCCATCCGCTGGCACTTTGTCGTCCCCATGCATGGGTCCGACTCCCACTCGTTTTTTATCTTTGGACACCAAGCTCCGCGGTGCGGATCAGCCTCTTCCAACTGTTTCACACTCGCCCTTTTTAGCGCAGCCCTCCAAGGGCAGCTCCCAGTTCTCTGGTGCAAGCGACGGCGGTAAGGGCGCGAACCCAGTCCTTCCATCCCAGTCGATTGTGTTTCTCGGAGTGGAGCTGAACGCCTCCCTAATGAGGGCACGTATATCTCCGGTGAGAGCGGCAGATCTCACCACGGTGATCTCCCGCATGCAACCCCGCAAGATCGTGAGAGCCCTGTTAGTTATGAATCTTCTGGGCATGATGGCTGCAGCCCACTCTGTGGTGCTGTTAGGTTTACTGCACACGAGATGCCTACAGCGTTGGTTCATCTGCTTCTGGGTACACCTGATACGTCAGAAGAGACGTATGTTGAGGGTTCCCCGTTCAGTGGGCGGGGACCTCGCTCACTGGGGGAATCCCTGCATCCTCTCACACGGGGTCCCCATCGGACGTCCTACGTCACACACATCTGTTTTTACGGATGCGTCACTGTTGGGATGGGGGGGGGGGGGGGGGGCACATGCTTGTCCCATACGGTGGCAGATCGCTGGCCCTCCCACACGCATGAGCACATAAATGTGTTGGAGCTTATGACAGTGAGGAATGTGATCAGACACTTCGCTGCCCTCATGTCGGGACGTCATGTCGAAGTTCACACAGACAACCAGGTGGCGGCAGCATACATAAATCGCCAAGGGGGAGTTTGATCCCTCCTACTATTGCACGTAGCCACAGATTTACTGTGTTGGGCACATGTCCACCTGCTGTCCATCAAAGCCACCTACATTGCGGGGTTCCTGAATGTGGCAGCAGACATCCTGTCGAGAGAGGGACCCCGCGACTCCGACTGACGTCTTCATCCCGCACTGATATCACAGATCTGGACCAAGTTCGGGGAATCATCTGTGGATCTGTTCGCAGCTTGTGAAAACGTTCAGTGTTGCCTGTGGTTTTCCCTGAGTCCCCGGGACCACTCCCCGCTCGGAGCGGACGCCTTCTCACACCAGCCCTGGTGTCAGATGCTCCTGTATGAGTTTCCGCCAGTCCCACTGATTCCCCGGCTCCTGGACCGAGTTCGGTCGAAACAACTCTCTGTAATTCTGGTAGCTCCCAGACGCTTGTCCGTGTCATGGTTTCCAGACCTGCAAGCGCTGGTGTCCAGCTCCCCATGGATGCTCCTGTGGAGGGCGGACACCCTTCTCCAGGCGGATGGGATAATCAAACATCCTCCAGAAATAGGCCAACAGCTGTGGGTCTGGCCGCTGAGCGGTCACGCTTAGAGGCTTCTGGGCTGCCGCATGATGTGGTCGCCACGATTCAGAGTGCGCAGGCGCCTTCTACCGTTGCATCTTATGCTGCTAAATGGGCAGCTTTCCAGAAATGGTGCACAGAGCGAAATGTTCAAGCGCTCTCCTGCCAGCTGGCGGATGTCCTATCGTTTCTGCAGATGCTGATGGACAGGGGCCTCGCATTCAGCACTATTAAGACATATGCTGCAGCTTTCTCATCCTGTCACCAGGGTTTTGGAGATAGATCTGATTTCAATCATCCCCTCACAAAACGTTTTCTAAAAGGTGTCAGAAGGAACAGACCTGTGTCCTGCCCGCTATTTCCCCAGTGGGACCTAATGGTGGTTCCCCATGGCTTATCTGAAGCCCCATTTGAACCCTTGGACCAGGTCTCACTCAAGTTCCTGTCACTCAAAACTGCCTTGCTGCTGGCGCTAGCATCAGTCAAGAGAGTGAGCAACCTAACCACCCTCTCAGTAGCTCCCGCATGCCTCAGGATCTGGGAAGATGGCGGGTCTGCTGTTTTATGCCCCAACCCAGCCTTTGTGCCCAAAAACATTAATACTTCCTTCAAATCCAGGTCAATTTCATTGGCTGGACTTTTTCCTCCTCCCCATAATTCTGACGAGGAGGCGGCTTCCCACCTTTTCTGCCCGGTGCGCACACTCGCACGATATGTGTCACACACTTCAGAAATTCACTGCTCACAAAGCCTGTTTGTGCACTACAGAGACTCTTCCCTTGGGCAAGCGCTGTCGACCCAGCGTCTCCATCCAGCTGCGCATTATTCCAATAGCAGCTAGCTTAAGGGCTAAGACTAGACAAAATAGAATGTTGGTTACATATTGTAACCCCAGATTCTATAAGTCTAGTCGCAGCCCATTAGCCAATGGCCCCACTGGTTCTGTTAGGACCAAGAGCCATCGGAGGCGAACCGTGGAGTCGCTCCACTTATATACCCACAGGGGTGTCCACCATTGGTGGGTGTACATTTAAGCTCTTCATGATTGGCTGATGCTGAGATCATCCTTCCAATAGCTGCTAGCTTAAGGGCTACGACTAGACTCATAGAATCTGGGGTAACAATACGTAACCAACGTTATCCACCACTGTGCACGTTCCAGCAATGACAGCAGTGTAGATGTGTTCAGGATGGATTCTCTAGGGGGCGCTATTGGACTAATAGTGAGAAAAAAAGGAATGTGTGCCATGGCAGGAAAGAAAGAAAGAAAGAAAGAAAGAAAGAAAGAAAGAAAGAAAGAAAGAAAGAAAGAAAGAAAGAAAGAAAGAAAGAAAGAAGTCTTGTGGAAATGAATAAGTGGCTCCGTGGTCTTCAGTTCATCAGTAAAAGACTTCTACATGGTGTCAGAAGAAAGAAGGACCTATTGTGAGTTGGCAGAACATGCTGAGTTTCAGGACGAGTGTGTAGGAAGGTGGAAAGAGATACCTGGCCCGAAGCAGCAGCAGCAGACGGAGCGGACTGGCACTGAAGCCCAAGGGGAGACGGGAAGATGACGGATCAGATATTCTCCATTGCACCTCCGGGTAATTTCAACTTTGAGGAGCCCAGCTCCTGGCCGCAATGGATAAGACAGTTTGAGAGGTTTCGGCGGGCATCCGGACTTGATGGAAAAGCGGAGGATTATCAAGTCAACTCCCTGCTGTACGTGATGGGGGACAGGAGCGACGACATTCTCAGCACATTACCGCTCTCTGACCAACAAAAGGCAGTTTATGCAGACGTGACAAGAGCAGCAGCAAGCAGCAGCACCTGAACAGCAAGTGGTTCATTGGTTAAATGCTCCGACAGGCAGGAGCATAGAGCTGGACATATAGCCAAACAGAAATATAGATCATTAGCAAACTCCGAGCGGGTTGGAGGAGCTCGATCTCCGACGGGGATTTCCAACTCGCGAGGGGGGTGGGTGGTGCATTCATCCACCGGCTTGGAGTACATCCAACAATCCTAGAGCACTGGTGTCGGTACAAGATCTGCTCGGGTGCAAGATCGGCTCGGGGTCCTTCTACTGCCGATGACGTCAAAGTTCGGCAAACCCACTCGGACAAAATGCACTACTTATCTGTACTGTTGGAAAGAATTTAACAGTTTTGTTATTAAAATAATGTTTTTTATGACCTAAGTTTGTGTTTATAATGGTATTTGTAAAATAAAACACTACATTGTATACATAATGTTGAACTCCTCTGAGCACATCCCTTGAAGGATCATAGGTACTGGCAACACCTGTGAAATTGTATTTGCAGGAAAGAAGTGTGTCCCGTTAATTGAAGTATTTTGTGTTTAGAGTTTTTGATGTCTTGTCTATGCGTAGTTCAGTTACGCTCATAGCTGCTAGCCAAAACTCTGGAGTTAAAAGTTTTCTGGCTTTACTAAAATACCTGTCTGTACTTATTTGATTGATGGTAGTTTTATTTTCTATTAGACTCCAAATGTAATCATTTGGCATGTTTCTAATTCATAATTTGTAAGAATGTAATCAGGGATATTAGCATTAGCATTCCTATGGGTTTTTTCATGTATATTAGCATAGCGCTAACCACTCGCTGCCAAATTGCAGCCTTTGCGATTGCAAAATCTCCTTTTGTCACATTGCAATTTAATTGCACATGCAGTTAATCGTTCAGCCCTAATATACATGCAGCTCTATGCTAAAAGCGTATTTTCAAAGAGGTAATGATGGATTTCTTTGTAAAAGTTGTCCATCTTTCAACAGAAAAATTTGCCTGGACCAACGTAACGTCATAACAACGTAACGTGATAACAACATAACGTGATTTCGTAACTTCCGTAAGGTTCGTGTTCAGCCAATCAACTACTTTGACGTCATCTGCAGTCGAAGGACCCCGAGCCGATCTTGCACCCGAACAGATCCTGTACTGACGCCAGTCATTCTTGGATTCTCCAGAACTCAGATTACCAGTCCACTTCTGCCCATCTATAACCTTCACTCTTTCACTCCAAAGGCCCAACAACATGAGCACTTTTGACATCGATGGTTAGTGCCATCCCAGATAATATTAATGTACAACAGGGTGTGCTTTGTAGCCTACCTGTGTTATGAGTGTTAAAAAGAAAATGACAGGGAGAGAAACAATGTTTAATATCATTTTTGTCGCTGGAAATAACACAAAAGCATTGTTTGTACCATCTGTCAGCTGATGGTTTCACATATGAAGGGGTGTCCCCATCACTAGTGCTGCAGGAGCACATCTGCACACCTCTTGGGGCAGGCTGTATAAACAGTTATTAGGAAGACATACATTCAAAATATCTAAAAATCTATTGTTTCTATCAAAAACATTCCAAATAATCCAAAATAACCTTCTCAATATACACGATAATCATTTCTGATATATTAAAGAGTCATTCACCCCCCAGCGTCATATCCACCCACACTTCCTGTTTGAAAAATTCACTTAAAGGAGACGTCATCTGGTGGATCAGGAGAGCTGTGGCGCCGAGGAAGTGACTGATAGCCCCCCCTCCCTCCCTTCAATGTCCATCAGTAGCTGGGTCTTGGTACGTGGCATGTCACCACTCTGGTGGGGAAAGAGTCTGACATGGTAAATGAGGTTGAGGGGTTCCAGCTTGATATAGTCGGTCTCACCTCGATGCATGGCTCTGGCTCAGGAACAAGTCTGCTTCATGGGGTTGGACACTCTACCTCTCTGGAGTTTCCCTAACTGAGAGGTGCAGTGCAGGGGTGGGCAAACTCTTGCTTGACCCCCATCTTGGTGCCTGTATGTTGGTGTCTACCCCAGTGAGTGAGTCAGTAGCCTCCCTCCGCCTACATGTGGGAGGATGGTCCTTACTGTCTGTGCTTATGCACCAAGCTGCAGGTCAGACTACCCACACTTTTTGGAGTTCATGGAGGGCATGCTGAAGAGCGATGCTTCCAGGGACTCCTTTGTTCTTATAGAGGACTTTCATGCTCACATGGGCAACGACAGTGAGACTTGAAGAGGTGTGGTTGGGAGGAATCACCCTCCTGATCTGAATCTGAGCAGTGTTTTTTTTTATTATACTTATGTGCTCGTCATGGATTTTCCATAATGAACACCATGATCAAGCAGAAAGGTGTTCATGTGTGCTCTTGGCACCAGGATACCTTTGGCTACAGTTCGATAATCTACTTTGTTGTCGTGTTATCCGATCTGCAACCGCATGTCTTGAACACTCAGGTGAAGAGGGGTGGAGCTGTCAGCTGACCACTACCTGGTGGTGAGTTGGCTTCAATGGTGGAGGAGGATGGTGATCAGACCTGACAGTTCCCACCTCCAACAGAATTTCAAACACATCCGTGGGGGAGGTCGGTGGCATTGAGTGAGTGTGCCATGTTTCGTGCTTCCATTGTCTATGTGGTCAACAGCTGCGGCCACGGGCTGGTCGGTGCCTGTTGTGGTGGTAGCCTCCAAACACAATGGTGGACACCGGTGGCTAGGTATGCTGAACCTGAAGAAATAGTCCTATCGGGTATTTTTGACCTGTGGGACTCCAAAGGCAGCTGATGAATACTGACAGTCCAAGTGGAATGCAGCTCAAGTGGTTGCGGAGGCAGAAACCTGAGTGTGGGAAGAGTTTGGTGTGACCATGGAACAAGGGCTTCGAGCTGATTGTGGTCCACGATTCAGCACCTCAGGAGGGGTAAATAGTGCGCTACCAACACTTTAAAGTGGGAACGGTGTGCAAATGATTTCAACTCAGGCAATAGTGGATCAGTGAGCGGAGTACGGTGAAGACCTCCTCAATCCCACCGGCATGTCTTTCAGAAAGGAAGTGGAGTCTGTGGACTTTGGGTTGCTCTACAATCTGATGCTGAGATGTCTGAGGTGGTCAAAAAGCTGCTCTTGGCAATGACCCTCGGGTGAAAAAGATACATCCTGAAGTTCATTAAGGTTCTGGACATTGTGGGGCTGTGTTGGTTGACATGGCTCTCTCTCGCATTGTGCGGGACAGTCCCGCATTTTCATCACTTTTCTCATGTCCCGCATTATTGACAGTCTCCCAATTCCAGTTTCAATCTTGCATAAACTGCGTGGAGAAAGCTGCTGTCAATCGAACTAGGAGGCGGGACTTTACCGAAAGTCCGAAGCACTTGGAGCGCACACCCAATCCACCAAAGCAGAAGCGTCACTCAGCTATGAGGACAGGTGAGCACGGAGGAGAAAATGGTGCTAAAATAAACTCCTGGGCTAAAAGTGTTCAGGGAGACTCTTACAGAGTCTTTGGTTTTTCTCTGTCATTTTTTCGTGTCACGGTGAGGAGTCTGATGTGATACGGAGCAGAAAATCAGAGTCACATAAAACATGTTGGTCAGAAGCAGGTTTTCTAGTAATTAGACAGGCCCATTCTAACACAGACAAGGTGCTGCGCTTGTTGTTTCAGATGCAAACAAGCAAAACTCTTTTAGAGCACATGGAAGAAACCCTGAGAGAATTAAATGGAAGCCTTCATTAATTATTCTCAGAACTTTGAGGACAAGAGGAACTATTACTAGATTAGATGTGTTTTTTTTTCATAGATTCAAGTCAGTGAAGTTTTTTCTCCCCTAAATATCTACTATAATAGATTTGTTGTCATTTTTTAATAAACACAATTTAGTTTCTACATTAAGAATGAAAAAATAGCAACAAAACGCATGGATATTTTTTCAAGGGGATGCTTATTTTAGTGTAAAATTAATTAAAAACAAGCTTAAATAGATCTAAAAATGTTAACTTTACTGTCATTCTGTTGTGGAAAATATTAAATGAAAACTCTGAAAAGCTGCTTAAACCTGCATTTTCTATTGTACACCTCTTTCCCCACCAGAGTGGTGACATGCCACTTTCCAAGACCCAGCTTCTGATGGACATTAAGGGGAGGGAGGGGGGGCTGTCAGTCACTTCCTCGGCGCCACAGCTCTCCTGATCCACCAGATGACGTCTCCTTTAAGTGCATTTTTCAAACAAGAATTGTGGGTGGATATGACGCTGGGGGGTGAATGACTCTTTAATATAACATAAATGATCATCGTGTATATTGAGAAGGCCATTTTGGATTATTTGGAATGTTTTTAAATAAAAACAATAGATGTTTAGATATTTTGAATATATATCTTCCAAATAACAGTTTATACTGCCCTAAGAGGTGTGCAGATGTGCTCCTGCAGCACTAGTGATGGGGACACCCCTTCATATGTGAAACCATCAGCTGACTGACAGATGGTACAAACAATGCTTTTGTGTTATTTCCAGCAACACAAGTGATATTAAACATTGTTTCTCTCCCTGTCATTTTCTCTTTAACACTCTAATTTCCATCTGGGATTAATAAAGTATCTCTGAGTTTGAATTGAATTGAATAACACAGGTAGGCTACAAAGCGCATCCTGTTGTACATTAATAACATCTGGGGTGGCACTGATCATCGGAGTCAAAAGTGCTCATGTTGTTGGGCCTTTGGAGAGAACGAGTGAAGGTTATGGATGGGCAGAAGTGGACTGGCAATCGGAGTTCTGGAGAATCCAAGACATTTTAGCTAAAAAGCAGATCCACTTCAACTACACTCACCCTGCTGCTCCGCATTTCGGTGGAGTGTGGGAAAGGGAGATCCGATCTGTTAAGGTAGCACTACGCGCTACCCTGGGAGCAGAGACCATTACGGAAGAAGTTCTGACCACTGTCCTTGTTGAAATAGAAGCCATCTTAAACTCCAAACCCCTTGGATACATTTTTATCAGACCTGTCAGATCTTGACCCGATGACCCTAAATTGCCTCTTGATGGGGCGGCCAGACACCTCCCTTCCCCAAGTTGTTTACCCCGCATCTGAGCTCTTAAGCAAGAGACGATGGCGACATGTGCAGGTACTGGCTGAGCGATTCTGGTCATCCTTTATGTAGCGTCACGAAGGTCCTCTAATTTGTGACAAAGGTCACATTTTCCGAGCTGGGTCAAGCTGGGTCGACTGTAACTTTGCCCCACAGATTAAACAAGCGAGGAGCCATGATGTCTGCTGAATATCATCTTTATCTGCTGCTGTTCCGTCCCAGATTGAAGGACACTTCAAGATCACAATAATAATTTTAAATAATAATTTTAATAAACTCTTTGACTTTATTACAGTTTATTATAATCATCGTAAATAATCTCTTGGTTCAGTATAAATGTATTTTAATTACTGAAATGAATTATTATGCTTTGGGTATAATAATGATAATTGTGATAGTCGGTTATGTGTGTTCAGTAAACCAGAAGGTCATCCTCCATTTTATCCGTCCAACGCAGAGGGTATCCAGGGTAAAAGTAAACTGCCATCACATGTCTTTGACTCATGATCAAGGCTTTTTTGCTCTGAGAGGGCGTGTTCTGTGGGTTTTTTAAAACTAAATCTTCTGCAGCTGTAACTTCAGTTCGTGAACCAACCACCATTCTGAGGATAAGGGAACGGCCGCCCTGAACCTCCACCTGCTCCAAATTGATGCCTTAGTTCATCATGTTAATTCCTCTTTACGTGTGGCATTAGATGATGTTGCCCCTTTAAAAAAGAAGGTAATAAGGGACAGGAAGTTGGCTCCCTGGTTTAACTCTCATTTACGAGCCTTAAAACAAAACTCTAGGAAATTGGAGAGAACATGGCGCTCTACGCACCATGAGGAGGCCTACCTATCCTGGAAAAATAGTCTTGTGCTTTATAAAAATAAGCTTCAAAAAATTACAACTGCTTATTTTTCAGCATTAATTGAGGAGAATAAGCATAATCCCAAATTTCTTTTCAGTACAGTTGCTAAACTTACACAGAATCACAGCTCTGAGCCATCTATTCCCTTAGCCCTCAGCAGTAATGACTTCATGGGATTTTTTACAAGTAAAATTAATTCTATTAGAAACAAAATCTTTAGCATCCTCCCTAATGCGATTTCTTCTTCCTCAGTAAGTGAGGCAGCTTCAGAGGTGACTGTAGAACCTCATCTGTGCTTGAACCATTTTGATCCAGTTGAGCTTTCAGAGTTATCAAAAATATTAGCTTCATCTAAACCTTCAACTTGCATTTTGGATCCAATCCCAACCAAATTATTTAAAGATGCATTTCCTTTGGTTACTGCCCCCATTCTAGATATAATCAATCTATCCTTAGTAAATGGGTATGTACCACAAGATTTTATGGTTGCTGTAATCAAACCTTCACTTAAGAAGCCTTCTCTGGATCCAGATGACCCAATGAATTATAGACCAATATCTAACCTTCCATTTTTATCCAAAGTCCTGGAGAAAATAGTGGCCATCCAAGTATGTCAGCATTTAAACACTAATGCTCTGTTTGAGGAATTTCAGTCTGGTTTTAGAGAGTATCACAGCACTGAAACTGCATTAGTGAGAGTTACAAATGATATTCTCATGGCCTCAGATAAGAATCTTGTGTCTGTTCTAGTCTTGTTAGATCTCAGTGCTGCCTTTGACACAGTTGATCACAATGTTCTTTTAGAAAGACTTGAACATGTTGTAGGGATCAAAGGAACAGCGTTAGGCTGGTTTAAATCCTACCTGTCTGACAGATTTCATTTTGTAAACGTACATGACAAATCTTCTTCATACTCCAGGGTTACTTGCGGAGTACCACAGGGTTCAGTGCTTGGACCAATAATTTTTACTATATATATGCTCCCAATTGGTAAAATCATTAGACAGCATGGGATAAACTTCCACTGTTATGCTGACGATACTCAGTTATATTTATCCATTAACCCTGATGAACCTAATCGGTTGGGTAGCTTACAGGCTTGTCTTGAGGACATAAAAAATTGGATGACTCTAAACTTCTTGCTTTTAAATCAAGACAAGACGGAAGTTCTCATCTTTGGACCAGAAATCCAGAAAAAGAAATTGCTTAGCCAATCGCCTGACCTTAATGGCATTACATTACTCTCCGAGAACAAAGCAAGGAACCTTGGTGTTATCTTTGACCAGGACATGTCATTCAAATCCCAGGTTTCACAAGTTTGTAGGATTTCCTTTTTCCACCTTCGGAATATTGCTAAGATTAGAAGCATACTTTCCAGGAGTGATGCTGAAAAACTAATTCATGCATTTATTACATCAAGACTGGATTACTGTAATTCATTACTCTCAGGAAGTCCACAGAATGTAGTTAAAAGTCTTCAGCTTGTCCAAAATGCTGCAGCTAGAGTTCTGATGAGAATTAAAAAGAGAGATCATATCTCTCCTGTCTTGGCTTCCCTACATTGGCTACCTGTTAAATTCAGAATAGATTTTAAGATCCTTCTTCTCACATATAAAGCTCTTAATAATCAAGGTCCATCATACATCAGTAATCTGATTGTTCCATATGTTCCTAACCGAGCACTTCGTTCTCAGACTGCAGGTCTACTGGTGGTTCCAAGAATATCTAAACTTAGGATGGGAGGCAGATCTTTTAGTTATCAGGCTCCTCTCCTGTGGAACCAGCTCCCAGCTTTAGTCCGTGAGGCAGACACTTTGTCTACATTTAAGAATAGGCTTAAAACATTTTTATTTGATAGGGCCTATGGTTAAAATCCGATGTTAGCCTAAATCAGGACAAGTGGGGGAGTAGAGGGAGGTGGAGTGTACAGTCGGTAAAGACGGCTCTCCCTTGCCCTGCCTCCAACATGCCTACATCTAAATAAGATAGATTATCCAGAGTTATCTCTGTAGTTATGCTGCTATAGGCTTAGACTGCTGGAGGACACACTGACCACTTTTCACACTCTACTGCTTTATTCTACAGTCTGCTCTTTAACTGTACTATTTTGTGCAATTTCAGCTGTTAACTTTATTTTCTCTAAGTGTTTTTCTCCCCAGAAGAAGCAAAAATGACGTTCTGCTGAGCTGTGGTGGCCTCATGGAGGGGGCCATCGACTAGCACACTGCTGCTAACCACTTAAACATTCTCCCTCTCCTGATAATAACTTTTTGTTTTCATTGACTTTTGATGTGCTAATACTAGTTTATCCATTTAATTATAGATTCACTAGGATAAATACAATAAAGTTTATCTTTCACCAAATACAATATTTACTAAGACATCACAGTATAACTATAGACACATTACTTGTGTGTGTGTGTGTGTGTGTGTGTGTGTGTGTGTGTGTGTGTGTGTGTGTGTGTGTGTGTGTGTGTGTGTGTGTGTGTGTGTGTGTGTGTGTGTGTGTGTGTGTCTGCTCTGTCTTCTCGATCCCCAGTGAGTCGTGGAGGATGGCTGCTTATACTGAGCCAGGATTCTCTGGAGGTTTCTTCCTGTTAAAAGGGAGTTTTCCTCTCCACTGTCACTGCATGCTTGCTTAGTATGAGGATTGCTGTATAGTCACTGACACTAGTCAGTGACTTGATGCAATTTGCTGGGTTCCTTATATAGGAAACATTATTTCTGATTGGCTTAATGAACTGACATGAATTGGAATTTTTATTATGTGAAGTGCCTTGAGACGACTTGTCGTGATTTGGCGCTATATAAATAAACTTGAATTGAATTGAAGTGAATTGAATTGTTCTGTCACACCGATAGAATAGCTTTGAATAAATGTACCTGTAACCAGCCGACGCAAAACTTCTTCAGAGTTATTGATTTTGAGAAGTAAGGCGCAAAACTCCTTCAGAGTTAAGCCAGGCGCTCAACACTGTGTACCCTGCGACATCTCTGGACCAGAGGATCGGTTCTACTTGCGTCTTCTCTATTGGACAGAGTACCCTGAGGCTGACAACATCCTCCTTGACCTCCGGATCCACACAGAGGGTCGTCTTGCTGGGTGAGGTAGCACACAGATTGTGTTTGATGCTGTTCTCTCTAAGTAACAACTCAGTTAGCTGCAAAACCATCATTTCCAACCCAGAACGCGTTCCTCTCTCTGAAAGAAACCTTCTGAGAATCCATTCACTCATCCAAGCTCTCATTTCATTTTAGTTTTCCATCCAGTCACAGGTAAAGCTTTTGATACCAAGTTTAATATCAAAGCTGGTAAATTGTCATCCATGAATAGTCATCTTTAATTGTAATTTAAATTGTCATTTCTGAATTGTCGTTTCAAATTGTCAAGTTTAAAATTGTTAGTAATAAATTCTTAACTTTAAAAACTTGACTCTCTTCTTGAAATTAAACACAGAATGGTGTGTATTTCTGGTTATTGAAAAAGCAAAGATTCATTTAGCTTCTGATTAAATCAATAAACTTTTGCTATTAGATTTAATCATCTTAAATTAAACATTAATCTTTGGATTAAATATAGACCAAGCAGGTTGGTGAATGAACATCTATCGATTATATAAGTATCCTGGATATTTATACATGATATAAGCTTCATATGCTAATTTGCTTGATCATTCTCAGAATCTAACAACTGATAGCAAACAGTGTTGATTCTAGTATGTAGTAATACACTACATTCATAAAATACTTCCTGCTTGGCCAACAGACCCCAGGGAAGCGGCAGGGTTCGGCACCAAACAATGAAGCAGGGACCATTGTCATGATAGTCGACACCCAGCTTCCCCGATCTGCCTGGTAAATTGGCAAAGTGTCCAACGTTTTCCCCGGCACCGACGGTAAAGTAAGGAGCGCCGAAGTGCAGATCCAAGACCGTACCTACACAAGACCCATCACACGCCTAGTCGTGCTACCTGAAGTTCCGATTAAAGATTGACTCCTAGACTAACCCACTGCTGTACGTTGGCCTTTCCAGGGGGCAATTTTACCCCAAATTTGGGGGCGGCTGTGTTGGAAAGGCCACCAGGTGGAGTGGCACACTAGAGGACTCACGCTCTAACTCTCTCGGAGCAGAGCTGATGACAGTGCAGAGGAGACCACCGAGCAGAGCAGGTGGAGAAGCACATGAGATGGCAGAGTGGAGGGGAGTTTTTTACTTAGCTAGTTCCCAGGTTAAGTCAGCTTTGTTTGCGTGAATGATTGCTAAGTAAGTAATCCTTTGTTTCCTGGACCTGCTTACATAATGTGTTAGGAATAAGTCTGTTTGCCTCGTGGTGTTCTGGAATGTTTTCATGTTGTAGTTATGCTTGACAGTTGTCATGAATCTGCACTGCCCTATTGTATGAGAGTGTAGGTCCCTGTTGCCTATTTTATGCATGTGTGTAGGTTGCAGTGTTGGATGTGAGGTGGTTAACAGCTGTAAATGTGGTTAATTTGGTTTAGAATCTCAGAATATTTGAGCGTTTGTAAATCCCTGAAATGCCACTAGATGTCCTCCTTGTAACATGTCTGCCCTGGCAGTTGCCCAGAGGGTTTTTAGCTGGTGTGGCCATGTAGACTGGGTTGTCCAGACCAAGGCGATCTGGACCTGCTGATTATTATATTATTTTCTGTTTAGAGTTTTTTTTTCTCCTACTATGTTGTTGTGTTAGATTGAACAAATGGGGCAGAATATATTTTATGTTAATCTTTCTTCCTGTATTATTCTTTCCTTTCCTTTAGACCACACACACCTACCAACATCCCAATTCTTAGTGAGTTGAATACTCATTGCTTAGCCCTGCATCATTGTTCTCCGTGCCCCTGTGCATTGCTGTTGCTACTACTGTTCACCTGAGAATAAAGAGGCCAAGTTGAAATGAAGCCTGAACTTGTGTTCTTACCGACACCCCAGGAAGACACCCTTTAACTCCCTCCCTGATACAGTCCATCTACCTACTAACAACAGGCAATCTTACAAATATATATATATATATATATATATATATATATATATATATATATATATATATATATATATATATATATATATATATATATGTACCACTTTGAAGAAGCCTGCTGATGATTGAAATCAGGTGTGTTGAAGCTCAGGGACAGCCATGAACAATCCTGTGTATTTTTGACCTCTGACCTCTGCTTATTCAGGTACTTTTGCACCCCCTTCTTTATTGATGCCACCATAAACACACACATTTAGCTCTTTAAGGAGCTGCACCTAAAGTTTACAGCCCAGGCATTCACTTTATTTTTAGTGTGAATTCGATTAAGTTTAACTTGCTATCTATTTCCACTAGGTGGCAGAATAACACCAGATATATTTTATGTAAAAATAATGAAAACTTTTTATCATAGTGCTAAAAGGTAAACGTTATAACGCAAAACAAAATTCAAATAAGAAAATTATTTTAAATAAAAAAGGTGTAAACATAATTAAATATTTATAATTCGTCATAATTTTGAAAACAATCATAAAAATATACAGAATATTAGAAGTATGGTATTAGCCAGTGTTGATGTATTTAGCAGGTCTGGTTGGGTTTAGCAGCTGAACTGTGCAGTAGATGAGACCCTGAGCCAGGTTCTCCGGAGCTCGGACTGCTGTCTTTCCAACCAAAAGGACCTCGATGACAAAGAGCATTGATGAGTTTGGATTTTTGAATAACAATAATAAAAACAATTATCATTATCAGAACAATTAAAATGCAGAGAACGAGACGGAGAGACGAGAAGTGGGAGATTGGATGAGCTGTGGGAAAATAAAAGACAAAAGCAGTTATTTTAAAAAAGATGTCAGAACATTTTATATTAAATGGCTTTAATTAGTTTATTTACGTTTAAGTGAAGACAAACAGCTCAAACATCAGAACGGTGTATCCACCTGTGTGTTTACCTCTTATGGAGAGCGTGATGGTGGCGAATGTGGAGAGTTGGAGGTCAGATTCCAGTTTACAGGTGTAGTTCTTGAACATTTCCTCCTCTGACACTCTTTTGAAGACTAGCGAGGCTGTCATGTGTATTACATTTGTGCTTTTCGTTCTGCAACGAGATCCACATGAAACTGGGTATGCGAACATAAATGATCTTTTTCCAGTGTTTCTGTGATTTTGATGTGTGACTTTTTATCATTTTACCTTGAATAATTGTAGAAAACTGGCAAGCTGTCATTGATTTCTACAAAAGATTTATCGCTTATCCAAAACACCTCTTCATAGTCCGAATACATGACAGCTTTACACTCGATCACCGCGGTCGAGCCTTTAAAGGAAGAGCTGAATCTATATTATCGGTTTATTTTATAGATAAAATCTGTTTTTTGGACGTTTTTCAGAAACTCACCTAAATCTACAGGAAATACATCATTATGCTGCGGTGACAGAATCACAGATTGTCTATATTTTCCTGTGGAAACATGAGGAATGTTTAAAACATTTTAACTGGTGATGTAGATTTAAATTTGAACATGTCTAATTTCTTACTGCTTGGCTGGACATCCAGTGCCACTGTGAAGCTCCTGTTGTAAATGTGACCTCTGTAGAGGTAAGATCTGATGCAGGTGTAGACGCCGCTGTCTTTGTCCTGCACGCTAGAGAAGTAATGATGAGTTGGTGATGTCTGGCCCTCCTATGAGATAAAAAAACAAATCTTTTGAAACAGTACCCAGATGATCAGATCTTCCAAACTCACAAATCTGTTGGGCCGATTCTCACCCTACCTTGTACCACGTAATGCCTCTGCTGGTGATGTTGGGAGTGTCTCTGTTAGGGATGCTCTCTGTAGGGCAAAACAATGTGCAGGAATCCTGGGTGAAACAAGTCGTAGGGTACTGGCTCCTCTCTTCGTGGTCTCTGGATTTTGAAGTGTCCACTCTGAGTCTGAACCAGAACTGGTTGCTGGTATTCCTGGCATGACAACAAAGATTGTTTTGTAAAATTTTATATATTAAAATAACTTTGGATTATTCTGGTGGGTTAAGCCCTGGAGAATTATGTGGCTCAACGGGAATCAAACCCTGCTGTATCTGAGGTGTATTTGTCCATCCATCCATTTTCTGTACCCGCTAATCCACGCGGGGGGGGGGGGGGGGGGGGGGGGGGGGCCTATCTCCAGCTATCTCCAGGCAAGCAGGCAGGGTACACCCTGGACAGGTTGCCAGTCCATTTATTTGTCTATTTACATAAAAGTAAACCAACACAGTTCCTTGTGGCCGGGAGACCTGGGGATGGACTGTCCAATCTCGGGGGCAGAAGTTGCTGAGGTAGTCAAACAACTACACAGCGGCGGAGCCCCGGGGGCGGATGAGGTTCATCCTGGGTATCTCAAGGCTATGGATGTTGTAGGGCTGTCATGTTGACAGGTCTCTGCAACATTGCATGGTCATCAGGGGCAGTTCCTGTGGAGTGGCAGACCGGGGTGGTGGTCCCCATCTTTAAGAAGGGTGACCTGAGGGTGTGTTCCAACTATAGTGGGATCACACTCCTCAGCCTCCCTGGAAAGGTCTACTCCAAGGTACTGGAGAGGAGGGTCCGATCGAATCTCAGATTCAGGAGGAGCAATGTGGTTTTCGTCCTGGCCGTGGAACTGTGGACCAGCTCTATACCCTTGCAAGGGTGATGGAGGGGGCATGGGAGTTTGCCCAACCAATCCACATGTGTTTTGTGGATTTGGAGAAGGCTTATGACCGTGTCGCCAGGGACACCCTGTGGGGGACGCCCCAGGAGTATGGGGTGGGTGGATTTCTGTTAAGGGCCATTCAGTCCCTTTACCAGAGGAGCATGAGTTTGGTCCGCATAGCCGTAGTAAGTCAGACCTGTTCCCGGTGAGGGTTGGACTCCGCCAGGGCTGCCCTTTGTCACCGGTTCTGTTCATTACCTTTATGGACAGAATTTCTAGGTGCAGCCGTGGTGTGGAGTGCGTCGAGTTTGGTGGCAGGAGAATCTCATCTCTGCTTTTTGCGGATGATGTGGTCCTCCTAGCTTCATCCAGCTCTGACCTTCAACTCATGCTGGGTAGGTTCGCGGCCGAGTGTGAAGCGGCTGGGATGAGGATCAGCACCTCCAAATCTGAGACCATGGTTCTCGACCGGAAAAGGGTAGCTTGCCAACTCCGGGTCGGCGGAGAGGTCCTACCTCAAGTGGAGGAGTTTAAGTATCTTCGGGTCTTGTTCATGAGTGAGGGTAGGAGGGATCGGGAGATCGACAGGTGGATTGGTTCAGCATCTGTAGTGATGCGGACACTGAGCCGATCTGTCGTGGTGAAGAGGGAGCTGAGCCAGAAAGCCAGGCTCTCGATTTACCGGTCGATCTACGTCCCAATCCTCACTTATGGTCATGAGCTTTGGGTAATGATCGAAAGAACGAGATCACGGATACAAGCGGCTGAAATGAGTTTCCTCTGTAGAGTGGCCGGGCTCAGCCTTAGAGATAGGGTGAGGAGCTCGGACATTCGGGAGGGACTCGGAGTAGAACCGCTGCTCCTCCGGATCGAAAGGAGCCAGTTGAGGTGGTTTGGGCATCTGGTCAGGATGCCTCCTGGACGCCTCCCTGGGGAGGTGTTTCGGGCATGTCCTGCCGGCAGGAGGCCCCCGGGTCGACCCAGGACACGTTGGAGAGGTTACATCTCCAATCTGGTCCGGGAACGCCTTGGGGTCCTGCCGGAGGAGCTGGTGGAGAAGGCCGGGGAGAGGACGGTCTGGAGCTCCCTAGTTGGGATGCTGCCCCCGCGACCCAGACCCATATAAGCGGAGGAAAACGACGACAATGCTCAATAAACAAAAATAGTTTGTTTTTTTTTGGCTAAAAGTGCCATCCACCCATCTGCCCATCCATCCATCCATCCATCCATGCACGCATGCATGCTCCCATCCATCCATCCATCCATCCATCCATCCATCCATCCATGCATGCATGCATGCTTCCATCCATCCATCCATCCATCCATCCATCCATGCATGCTTCCATCCATCTTCTCATCCATTCATTTTCCTCCACTTCTCCAGGGTCGGGTCGCAGGGGCAGTTGCCTAAGCAGGGAAGCCCAGACTTCCCTCTCCCCAGCTACTTGGGCCAGCTCCTCAGTGAGAATCCAATGGTGTTCCCAGGCAAGCCCAGAGACACAGTCCTTCCAGTATGTCCTGGGTCTCCTTTTGGATCTATTTCTCGTCAGACATGCCCAGAAACCTCACCAGGGCGGAACCCAGGAGGCATCCTAATCAGATGCCCAAGCCACCTCAACTGGTTCCTCTCCAAGTGGAAGATCAGCGGGTCTACTCTGAGCCCGTCCCAGATGACCAAGATTCTCACCCTATCTCTAGGGAGAGCCCAGACACCCTGTGGAGAAAACATTTCAGCCGCTAGCATCCACCATCTCATTCTTTTGGTCACTACCCAAAGCTCGTGACCAGATGAGGGTTGGAGTGTAGATCGACCAGTAACTCGAGAGCTTCGCCTTCCAGCTCTGCTCTATGTTCACCACGACAGACCGCTGCAACGCCTGCATCACTGCAGACAGCACCAATGCAAAATACCATCTATTGAAATGCGTTCTCAAACATTAGATGGTGAAAGCTTATGTGGGGTATATTCACACTCATACCCCTCATGTTTTGGGAAACCTCAGAGATTTTATATTAATGCGCATGATCAGAATAATTCCAAATGGGTCCAAAAACACTCAACTGATGACTCTACAGAATAAACCAAGCATAAACATGACAAGATGCCACCAACAGTTTGCTGAATTTGATGAATCTTCTTTAAATTGAACTGGTAAAACCTAATTTAGACCCTGAGGTGGACTGGTGATGTGTCTAGAGTGACAGACACCACCTCCCCGCAGACAAATGATTGGAAACCTAATCTACACTCTACGGTACACAATCAGTGGAAATAAATCAAGTTTCCCTTGTGATGTGTTTTTGCAACATGTCAAGCAATGTTTGAGTCTTACCTAACAGAGCAGGAGTAATTCCCCTGATGGACGTCTGAAGCTCTGACAATGACGAGGCTCCATCCGAGAATCAGCACATCCGTCTGACGGTGATCAGCTGATGCTGATGTAATGTTGGTATGAGTCATCCCCTGACTGGTGTGACTGGTCCACACCAGCTCAGGGTGATGGTTCCAAGGGCAGTGCATGACCACCATCTCACCTGCCTTGATGTTCAGAACCTTTGGTCCTATCGAGCACACAACTGCACAAGAGTCACACAGTTTCATTCATTTCATTTATTTCTGGACATAAAATATGTTTGAGACATTACTATAATTCCTTCTGAACTAAAGTTATGACTCATAATAACTTGTTGACATTTAAAGATGTGAACGTTCCACATTGAGAAGCTTTTTCTTTGGCCTCACTTGTGCGAATCCAAATTCAGAGACATTAATGATTTGTTATTTTAAAGAGTTTGTTCAACTCCACAACACACTAGCACTTTTAGTTTTTCTACCATCAGATGTTAAGAATATTAAAGGGAAAACAAACTATTATTTTCAGCTACAGAATTAACCACAGTCAGTCCCTGAAGCCTAATCCCAACCCAATCATTTTACTTTAATGGTTGACTCTCTTTATCACAACCCCCCAAAAAGCAAAGAATACCCCCATTTATCTCTTGTGTTTGTATTTTAACCCGCAGCTAAACAAAATCACACAATAAGTTTCACATGAAAATATCTATTTTAAAGCCATCATATTGTTAACAATATTACTGACTGGAGTTAAATCAGATATTCTATTTGATTGATGTCCATTGTATTCTATTCTATTTTCTATTCTACTCAATACTATTCTATTCTATTATATTCTATTCTAAGTGATGTCCTGGTTTCTCTTACCTGTCAGCGATGTCAGGAGAAGCAGCGGGACTTGAGGTACTCTCACCATATTTGTCTCGGGAGATTTGAACGTTTTCTCAGATGTTCTGAAGAACCGAGCCTATACAATTCTAAATCAGCTGTTAGAAGGAGGTGCCATTTAGCCTTCCCGTAGCTTTTGCTTTTGTTTCTCAACTAGGAGCCTACATAATTTCTCAGGATGATTACGCACTTAGGTTGGTTGTAGTTTCATAGTTGAACAATGACTGTTTTCTTTAAAATATCAGAAATGATTAATGGTGTATCCCTGACGCATTTGCGCGGTGAGTTCCAGCTAATGACGCAGCTACAGCGGGGCGCAACTCCACCCGCAGACGCGCTTCGGACGTTCCCGACCTCCCAATGGATGCAGCAAGTGTAAATCGACTCGCTGCCAAAAAATGATTAGCCACCGCGGGATCGCGCACGGTTAGGCAATTGCATTTCTAGACGAAATTCCCCAGGATTTCGTCCTAAAACTTATAGCAATATGGACATTCAGAAAGCAGATAACCTCTTCCGGTACTTAAATTATCGCGGATATTAGTTTTTCCAGTTCGGAAGTTGTTTTACGTGTTGCTATTTGTCTTAAACGTTCACAATGAGGATATATTAATCCTTTTTGCAATATTTGCGATTGAAAGATGGATTGTGGTACTGTCTTTCTTAATGTTACAGCCTTGATACTAAAAAATAAATAAACAATGTAAAATGGCGCCCTGTATTGAATGTAAACGTCGTATAAATGTAAATAAACAATTCTCCAGCGATTTGATTTTTTCCCCTTCCTTTCTTTAGTCTACTTGACATGGAGCCACAGTTAACTAGTTTGGGGCACATTTTTACTTGAAAAATAGTATTTAAACTGATCAAGCTTTGGCTTTAATGACACTGTGTAGGTTACTATCTATACATTACGTTGCTCTATTTAAAAGTAACAAGATAAGAGCACTTCAGCACATAAAATTAAGATTGTCACTTGCCAAATAGAGACAATACCCTCCTGTTTACCTATAAGAAACGCCTAAAAACATCTTTAAATTCTTTATTGATGATTTAATTGTAGACAACTAAAATGGCATTTTACTTGCCAATAAGTGATTGAATCTCTCAGATTTTCATGGAGGCTAAAATTGACCAAATAAGGGTTTTATGTATTATCTGTTGATGTTACTGTACTCATACTGCCTACTGTATCATCATAAACACCCCAAAAAGGGCAAAAAAAAAAAAAAAAAAAAAAGATAATCTCCCTTGCCAAAAATTGATTAGAGTCCTGGTCACGTGTAAAGGGTTAAATTTACCTAAATATTACCTTATTTATTATCTCTTGATGTTATTAGTCCCATCACAGGGTGCTGGGTGTCTTCCACATAAACACCTCAAAAATGGCACACAAAAAAAGATAATTTCCCATGCCAAAAATTGATTACAGAGTCCTGGTCACCTGTAAAGGGTTTAAATTTACCTAATATTACTTTCTGTATTTTCTCTTGATGTTATTAGTCCCATCACAGGATGCTGGGTGTCTTCCACATTCATAAACACCTCAAAAATGGCAACAAATGATCATTTCCCTTGCCAAAAATTGATTACAGTGTCCTGGTCACATGTAAAGGGTTAAATTTACCTAAATATTACTTTCTGTATTTTCTCTTGATGTTATTAGTCCCATCACAGGATGCTGGGCCTCTTCCACATTCATAAACACCTCAAAAATGGCAACAAATGATCATTTCCATTGCCAAAAATTGATTACAGAGTCCTGGTCACCTGTAAAGGGTTTAAATTTACCTAATATTACTTTCTGTATTTTCTCTTGATGTTATTAGTCCCATCATAGGATGCTGGGTGTCTTCCACATTCATAAACACCTCAAAAATGGCAACAAATGATCATTTCCCTTGCCAAAAATTGATCACAGAGTCCTGGTCACCTGTAAAGGGTTAAATTTACCTAAATATTACCTTATTTATTATCTATTGATGTTATTAGTCCCATCACAGGATGCTGGGTGTCTTCCACATTCATAAACACCTCAAAAATGGCAAAAAAAAAAGGATAATTTCCCTTGCCAAAAATTGATCACAGAGTCCTGGTCACCTGTAAATGGTTAAATTTATCTAAATATTACTTTATTTATTATCTCTTGATGTTATTAATGCCATCACAGGATGCTGGGCCTCTTTCACATTCATAAACACCTCAAAAATGGCAACAAACGATCATTTCCTTTGCCAAAAATTGATCACAGAGTCCTGGTCACCTGTAAAGGGTTAAATTTACCTAAATATTACCTCATTTAGTATCTCTTGATGTTATTAGTCCCATCACCGGATGCTGGGTGTCTTTTACATTCATAAACACCTCAAAAATGGCAAAAAAAAAAAGAGATAATTTCCCTTGCCAAAAATTGATTACAGTGTCCTGGTCACCTGTAAAGGGTTAAATTTACCAAAATATTACTTTATTTATTATCTCTTGATGTAATTAGTGCCATAACAGGATGCTGGGTCTCTTCCACATTCATAAACACCCCAAAAATGGCAACAAATGATCATTTCCTTTGCCAAAAATTGATCACAGAGTCCTGGTCACCTGTAAAGGGTTACATTTACTTAAATATTACTTTATTTATTATCTCTTGGTGTTATTAGTGCCATCACAGGATGCTGGGCCTCTTTCACATTCATAAACACCTCAAAAATGGCAACAAATGATCATTTCCCATCGCCAAAAATTGATTACAGTGTCCTGGTCACCTGTAAAGGGTTAAATTTACCTAAATATCACCTTATTTATTATCTCTTGGTGTTATTAGTGCCATCACAGGATGCTGGGTGTCTTCCACATTCATAAACACCTCAAAAATGGCAACAAATGATCATTTCCCTTGCCAAAAATTGATCACAGAGTCCTGGTCACCTGTAAAGGGTTAAGTTACCTAAATATTACCTTATTTATTATCTCTTGATGTTATTAGTCCCATCACAGGATGCTGGGTGTCTTCCACATTCATTAACACCTCAAAAATGGCAAAAAAAAAAAAAAGGATAATTTCCCTTGCCAAAAATTGATCACAGAGTCCTGGTCACCTGTAAATGGTTAAATTTATCTAAAAATTACTTTATTTATTATCTCTTGATGTTATTAATGCCATCACAGGATGCTGGGCCTCTTTCACATTCATAAACACCTCAAAAATGGCAACAAACGATCATTTCCTTTGCCAAAAATTGATCACAGAGTCCTGGTCACCTGTAAAGGGTTAAATTTACCTAAATATTACCTCATTTAATATCTCTTGATGTTATTAGTCCCATCACCGGATGCTGGGTGTCTTTCACATTCATAAACACCTCAAAAATGGCAAAAAAAAGAGATAATTTCCCTTGCCAAAAATTGATTACAGTGTCCTGGTCACCTGTAAAGGGTTAAATTTACCAAAATATTACTTTATTTATTATCTCTTGATGTAATTAGTGCCATCACAGGATGCTGGGCCTCTTTCACATTCATAAACACCTCAAAAATGGCAACAAATGATCATTTCCCATCGCCAAAAATTGATTACAGTGTCCTGGTCACCTGTAAAGGGTTAAATTTACCTAAATATCACCTTATTTATTATCTCTTGGTGTTATTAGTGCCATCACAGGATGCTGGGTGTCTTCCACATTCATAAACACCTCAAAAATGGCAACAAATGATCATTTCCCTTGCCAAAAATTGATTACAGTGTCCTGGTCACATGTAAAGGCTGGCTGGGAAACTGGTCTGGTCTCTGGGTCTGAAGCAGACCTGGCTGCCAGCTGCAGGTGAGAGCAACAAGCACAAATGCCAGTGTGTGAGAGAAATTTAGTTCATCTTCTGAAAAAATAAACAATATAAGTTTTTCCTCACACCATAACTCAGGTAATAGTAATAATGTTTTTGTAGTGGGATTACATGTTGGTGTATAACTTTGAGTAATTTTTCACTATATCATAGAGCTCCAATGTAAACTACAATCCATTCACAGATCATGTTTTTATAATGCTGTAGAACAAATTATAGGCTCAGATCAGCCTGACATGCATGTGAGGCCTGGAGCACCCAGAAAAATCCCAGTCATGCATGGGGAGAGCATGCAAACTCCACACAGAAAGGCCGCAGCCTGGATTCAAACCTGCAACCTTCTTGCTGCAAGGCAACAGTGCTACCATCTGCACCACCATTGAAACAGTGTGTGTGTGTGTGTGTGTGTGTGTGTGTGTGTGTGTGTGTGTGTGTGTTCCCTTGCAGCAGCTCGTCAGATGGTAGTGCAACTGAACTTTGCGGCTGTCTCATGTCAGACTCCTTTCAGTCGCAACATCGTAGAGAGCTGCGTTAGAGAAACTCTTGGGGTGCTGTACAAAGCTTTGGCCTCAGAGAAAAACGTGTTCAAAAACAACAAGGTGACTCCTCTACTTAGTGTCTTTTTTACATTAGAGAACACAGTGGCAACAGGTTTCCTTTCAAATGTTTACCTGAAAGGTGCAGATGAAATTCAACAGAGATTTCCTCATGGCCGCGAGTGGAACCAGCAAACCATCTGAAAGTGTGAGTGGAAGAGTGTGCTTTGGTTTACTATCAGGATTATCAGGATTTGGATACAGATGTTCTTTTCTTTTGTTGTTTTGGCCGTTTAGAGAGCTGGAGGCAGTGTTTCTTCACTGTCTGGTGCACTTTCTAAGCTCCAAAGGCCAGAGACTGCCAGCCCTGTCGCCTTGCCAACCGTCTGCTCTTCTCAGCCAGAAAACAAAGCTGGAAGCAAGGGTGGAGGGGGCTTGTTACCAAATACAAACCGGAGAAGGGCAGGAGGTGAAAGAGCTTCAGCACAAAGTTTAACAAGACATCAATTAATTTAAATTTGCCACAATCCTCATAAAAGTCTGTCATCCCCTGGTCGTGAAACATCCAATCGATGGCAAAATAGAACAACAGACATTGACAATTAAATAAAATGGATGCTTGTTTTGTTTGTTTTTCCTGTTTTTGTTTTGGGTTCCTGATGTTGTTTTTAAATAAGATAAATAATTGAAATTATTTCTCTAGGATGGCTATTTAAAGCAGTTTCTGCCTCATAAAAAGACAGGAGGTTTAGATAAGAAACACAGACCACAGATGTGATGATAAGCCTGACAGCAGAGAACCTACTCAGAGGGTTGTGTGTCTTTGCAGAGGTTACCCAACAGAGCCAGGTCAAATCCAGTCAGACCCTGCAGATGAAAGCAGAAAAGGAGGAGCTGAATTCAACGCCACCTATGGAGGCCACAAACAAGTACTCAACACACAATGACTCACAGTCACACAGCCTGGACGGAGCGGTTCAGTTTGCAGAGACGAGCCAGTGAGACCTCAGTGGGGGGGTTCCAGAATGTCCTTTACTGACAGCCTCCAGCTCCATGAGTGATGCAGAAACACTACCTGAGGGAAAGATTCTCCTCTGTAATCATCTGCTTCTTGACATGCACAAACACACCTGGAATCAGTGTAAACTAGAATAATTGACTATTGAAATCAACACAAAAACGGTTATTGACAAGTATCACTCTGCAAGTTGTAATAAAATAACATCCTGTACCCTGCTGCCTGTTTGTTCCAGGCAAATACATTTATAGCTGTGATGGGATGGAAATCCTCAGCAGCTGTAGTTTCTGCTGCTTTCCAGTTGTTCTTACTAATATTTATGATAATATGTAGTTTTTGCATCCATGCAATGTTAGAAATTAATGCTGAGGAAATGTTGACATTAATTTATTAAAATGAGAGAACTGTCCAAGAGATCTGACATTTAGCCTAAAGCTGAAAGCCATGAGGCTTTATCTGTCTGATATAATTGTGCAAAGGCACAGTTTCAGTCATTAAGCTGTACTGAATCTGATTGATGTCCCTGAGTCGTAGTTGTGTAAGCAAACACAAATTAACACCATTATTCTTTATTCTTTCAGCCACATATTTGCTGCTTTAGATCGAAACCCACGACAGCACGAGCTTGATGGCTAAATAGTCACATGCAAACTCGACACACAGAGCCAATTTATGAACAGCCCAAAGTTGTTATTTTTTCTGTATGCAGCTTAGGCCCTGTCCACACGTAGCCGGGGATCTGCCAAGACGTAAATATTTTTCTACGTTTTGGCCTGTCATCCACACGAAAACTGAGTTTTTTCACACGAAAACAGATCTTTTTAAAAACTCCGGCCAAAGTGAAGATCTGCGTTTTCTCCGTTTTGGGTGTCTGCGTGTGGACAGACAAAACCGGAGTTTTAAGGTCCGCAACGTCACTTTCCGCGACAAAAAAATGCTGACATCACGTGTGCGACCTGTGTTTACACTAGCCGTCAGCATGGATGCCCTCAGAGCTGCGCTCGCTTTATCAATTGTCCAAGCGCTTTTTGCTTGTTTGTTTTTGCAAGCGGAATTACTGCTCCTTGCGGAAGACCACAGACGAAGGACGAGGTTAAGAACGGGGGAAGTACTGCCGCCTACAGGTCTGGCATGTCCTTAACAACGTATTTATCCGGGTACGTGTGGACAGTTTCTTTTTAAAACGAGGTGGTGTGGATGCAAGTTTTTGGAGGGGCGGTTATTCGTTTAAAAAAAACGGCTACGTGTGCACTAGGCCTTAGTCTGGTCTGATTCCTGGTCCTAACATCTCCATCTCATCACATGGAGCTCTTCCCAAACTGGACCACCACCTGGTGAATGTGAGCTGCTCTGAAAACCCTGAACAGGTGAAGGTGTGCAGGTGTTTATACCAGTGGAGATGAACTTTGTAGCGTCATGAACGTCCTGTTTATGACCTAAAGGTCATGATCTGCTGTGTCTACTCGAGCAGAGACATAAAGTCTCTGACAGCTAATCTACATGAGATGGTGGCCAAGGTCTCTCATGCACTCTGCTCATCCGAACTGCTTTACCAAGCGAAGACAAGAACTATTCTGATAAATACATAATCAAAAACTTTGTCAATTACCAATAATAATGTGAGCCCAATGTTCAATCAGTCTGTGAAATGACAACGTTATTACTTGATATTATAATCCTGTGATCAGTAGTATTTCTCTTGATATTATAATCCTGGATATTTGCACTAGACACTAGACATGTAATGCTAAAGTCACACGACACATTTCCTTTTGTCTGACCCAATCAGAACCTTCGTTTCTGGGGCTAGGCGTGGTTATCTGTGGTGTTTGTATAAACCCTCTTTTGCATGTCAAATTCTGATTCGCCAGTAAACTAAAATATGACAATTATAAAAACTATCCCACGCCACCCTTTCTTGAGTTCAAGCGTTCTAGAGGAGTCTCGGACAGGCCATCCGGACTTCCTCTTCAGCCATAAAGAACCTCAGACAAGCTGGATAAAATTTGTTGCAAGTTACAACTGACTGCAATGGTTCCTTCAGAACAAAAGCTGAACCTCATGGCCCCTTCAGGGTCCCGGAGACGCCAGTGATAACCTGTCATGACCTGGAAGCATTCCAAGACTAGATTGGTCAGCACCGCTGCTTTTCTACCGGCTTCGGTACCAAAGAGGACCCACGAGGACCTCGGCATTCCGGATCTAACGGAGGCTTCCCCTGGGTACGTAGACCGACAGATGGCCTTTCATGTGTGTTATAAATCTCCTACTAAAGTTTAGAGTGAAACATTCACTCCCACTCAGAACTAAATGCTTCTCCGGATCCGCTGGTTCTGATAACATTCCACACACACACACACACCATCATTTCACGTCTCACTCCACCTTAGTCCATCAGTACACAGAGTGTTAAAGTTAGTCTTGTTTAAATTGTGTAGAAATAAATTTCTTAACTATTTTAAACCTGACTCTCTCTCTCTCTCTTTCCTTGGAGTTAATACGAAGTGTCGCTTAATCCCTGCAATAAAAAATTCCGATCTTCTGGATAAAATAGTCAAAGTTCCATCAGATTGATATTTCATAATTCTATGGAATCTCATATCTTATGGTTCATAGATGTAAACGACTCATTTTTTACAACTTTATTTTAGTAGGTAAACTAAACAGTCTAGTCATTTTCAGATGTGGAAGCAAAAAAGTGTTAAAATCTCAGTTTTCATTTTGTTTACAACTAATAAGCCGACACACATTTACCGATCAGTCCACTTTCTTTTCTCTGCAGGAGCTGTGCTACCTGCGTACGCAGCGAGCGCAGAGGGATATTCCAGAGTACCGAAGGGAGCAGCAACAGGTGGAGGAGAAGGCACAAGAGAAACTTTTACTTCTCAGAGAACAGCAAAGGGACCGGCAGGGCATGAAACAGGAGCTGGTGTGTGTTTGTGTGTCCACGTGGATGCTTTTACAGTGTTACAACCTAACAGTCACAAAGCAATATGTGTCATCATTAAAATGACTATTGTGAGTTTTCATGCATGTTTATGATCCTAACATCCTGCTGCTCTGGTTTGGTAGGTCACATCATAACACACCGCTAAGTCTGCAGGTTGGCATCAGTTAGCCTTGTTTACACACATCTAGAAATATTGTATCACTAATATTCAGAATCGGATCCAGCCTCAGAGGGTGCACCAAAGTCAAAACCATCAACTTGAAAACTATTTATCCAGATTTCATTCAAGTGTATTCCCTTTAAGCCATGAAAAGAAGATCCTAGATTGTGTGCTATGCACGCTTCTGTTTATCTGTCTAATTATGTTGTTTCAGTTTGATGAGGTCGAAGCTGAATCAGGTGGGGGCTGTGGAGACGCTCCAGCTATGGAGTTAAACAAAGTCACTCTATATAAACAGTAATCTGCCTCCATCACACTAGAATTAACTATTAAGACAAGCTTTGGACACAGTAAATAAAACTGGACATTGTCTATGATGAAACATCTGCATCCTCAAACCGGAACTCAAGTCTATCAGCTGCAGAAATGAAAACTGATGATAGTAAAGTTTTTCTTTTGTGTGGCTTGGCTCGGTTTAACCCCTCACTGAACAATCTGTGAAAACATGCATTCATATTTGTAACTTGTGCATGGATTTCAAAAGAACTTTTGCTCATTTTCATTTTGATTCAAGACCCAAGAGGATTAAATAAAGTGGTTTAAAAATGGTGAGACGCTGCTGTAAGGGTTTCTCCAGACTCACCAGAGAGCTGGAAAATGGCCTAATTTCAGATTTAACTCTAACTGTGAATCTCTATCAACATGAAATAAACATGGCACCTTATCATACAAAATATTGAAACATTTCAATCTGTCCATAATTTTCTTTGAAAAAAAATTCAGTTTACTCAAACTTCCTGTAACCGGATTACAGGATACAATAAGATAATTAAAAGAAAAAATAAACAAATGGGCCAATAATTAGGTTCGGGGAGAATTGGAGGTTGTTTAAGAATGACTGGAGTCACGGGTATAGCATGAAACGGTTTATATACTAAATTTTAATAATAATGGGAAATATAACACATAAAGATAACACACAAAAACAGATGAAAACAATCGACAATAGTAAAATGCTCGGTATGAGATTTGATCATATGAGTCACAAGTCAGCCGGCGTCAAGTCAAATCCCCACGCTTGGGGTGAAAGTCAGAGTCCGGTGGTGCGATTTTTTCCTACCACACCGTTGAGATTGTTCACAGAAGAGAGCAGTCTGCTCTTCAGTTACTTGAGATGTCCTGGTTCGTTCAGTGGTTAAGGCTCGCCATCTCCCTCGTCAGGAAGAAATCCAGTTCTCGTTCCAAGTGAGTGATCATAGGAGTCGGGATCAAACCCAAGGAAAAAAAAAACCCAGCCTTGTATATCAACGCGCTCCAACGGTTCCCTCCTACAGAGGATTGGTTCACTCTGTCGTCTCCACACAAATCGCGTTGGTTCCAAGTTCCTAGCTCTTATTAGAAGGAGTCAAGTCCGCCTCTCCCTCTATCTATGCGGCACCCAAATCAGGGTTCTTCACGGCCTCGACCGTTGTTTTTTTTTTCTCTCTCTCTCTCTCTAACCGCTCAGTCTTTGCTTTCTGTATCTGCGTGCTGCACAGCCGTTTGTCTCTCCTCTCGCTCAGCTGCGTCGCACGGTTTTATTTCGCGGAGGCGGGACTTATTTCTCTCAGCCAATGAAATTTCAGATTCCCACCTGGACCAATAGTATACAGCTTTCCTCTTCTGTTTCTGTTAGTGATGTTCAAGATTCTTGTTTTAACCGATGTTTAATATTAAACTCGTTATTTTAGTTATTCACCCTTCCAATAATTCATTATGAAATTATCTATTAGTTAATTAGATATCTATTAATTAGTATTGTTAATTTCCTTAATTTATATTTTATATTTTATCTAAATTGAGGATGGATCATATTAGTAAGCCAATTAGTTAATACCTCATTAAGGTTCTAGCTTCTGGGTTACATCCTCCCCCATTAAATATCATGCACGTCCCTGTGCATTGTTTCTACGGGGTACACAACTTCTTGAGTAAGAGAGTCAATAAAAGCTTTATTAAGTCCTTGGAAAAGGGACCTAACTACGGTCACTAGTGGATTGCCCAATTGAGAGTAAGTTAGTCTTTGAGGAGGCTGACTACTTCGTTCAGATCTCCTGACATACATCTCTGGTTGCACAGTATCATGCTCATCCGTTTCGGTTTGATTCTCAACTGAGACAGGACGAAGTGAGCTCTCTGTTTCCGACAGAGCTGATGAGCTATTCTCTAAGACTTTGGTCTTTTCAGATGTATGTGTCTGATCGTGTATGATGGGTTCAAAACTTACATCACGTTGCTGCGACTTTAGGACACCATCCAATTGAGGTAGGTTTGTGTTAGTTTCATCCCCCGTTTCTACGTCAGGTAAGTATACTTCGTTTTTTTTCGTTTTTTCAGGTAAGTATGTTGCTGCTTCTTTCACTCTTTCAGGTAAGAATGTCGCAGTTTCACTCATTCTGTCAGGTAAGAATGTTTCGGTGTTGATGCCTTTGTCAAGTAAGGACAATTCAGCATTTTCATTACCAGCTAAGGTTGGTTCCTTGCGATCCCCTGTGTGTAAGGATAGTGTGTTTTGTTGTTGAATATTATTTACCGGTCCTGAATCTGCTATGAGTTCCCTATTTGGCAAGGTGACCGCTATTTGATAGGATGGTCGGTTTAGCACTTGTGGAAGATCAGAGTAATAAAACTCATCTACCTCTTCGTCAAGTGGCTCATCTGGGTCAGGTTCTAAGGCTGAACTCTGTCTTGTATGAGGTCTGCTAGGTTTCGTAACGCGTTCTGTTTCATTTTCTAATGAAGAGAGAAAACCACAAGGCAGTAAAAGATCTCTGTGGAGTGTTCTGTTGGGTCCTTCTCCGTTCTCTGGTTTTACAGTGTATACTGGCAAGTTTTCCATCTGTTTGAGAACTATATACACTGTTTGCTCCCATTTGTCTGCTAATTTATGCTTTTCTCTTAAGCGAAGATTTCGGACTAAAACACGATCTCCCACACCTAGTGTGGACTCACGAATGTTTCTGTCGAACCGTTCTTTGTTCTTCCTCGCTGTTTTTTGAGAGTTTTTTATGACAATGTCATAACTCTGTTCCAGATGACTCTTCAGTTCTTTAACATACTGAGAATGAGTTATAGAGGGCTTGTTCAAATGCGGTAACCCAAAGGCAATATCTATAGGCAACCGAGGCTGCCTACCGAACATTAGCTCGTAGGGAGAGTATCCCGTCACGTCATTTTTTGTACAATTGTACGAGTGAGTAAGTGGTTTTACAAAATCGCGCCAGTGATGTTTCTCAGTGGCTTGTAAAGTTCCCAACATGCTGAGTAATGTACGATTGTACCGTTCAACGGGGTTGCCACGAGGGTGATAAGGGCTCGTTCTGACTTTACGGATACCAAGTAAAGAACAAAGTTCCTTGATTGTACGTGATTCGAAATCCCGTCCCTGATCACTATGAAGACGCTCAGGAAACCCGTAGTGGACTAAAAAATGTTCCCACAGGTTCTTCGCGACGGTGGTGGCTTTCTGATCTTTGGTTGGGATGGACACTGCATACTTTGTAAAATGGTCTGTAATCACTAAGACATCTTTAGTGTTCTTACTGTCTGGTTCTATGGAGAGAAAATCCATGCAAACTAACTCCATAGGTCTGGTGGTGGTAATACTCACCATTGGAGCAGCTTTGTCAGGGAGGGCCTTCCGACGGATACATCTTTCGCAAGTTTTAACTTTGATTTCGATATCACTAGCCATTCTTGGCCAGTAAAAACGGGACCGAATGAGATCTGTCGTACGTTCAACCCCAAGATGCCCCATATCATCATGTAGGCTTTGCATGACTGTTGAACGTAATGAATCAGGCAAGACTAACTGCAATGATGTCTCTGGTCCTAATTGGCGTCTCCGGTACAGTAAATCATTTTGAAACTCAAACCGTTTCCACTCTCTCAAAAGGTTAAGAACCACCGGGGGTTCTGCAATAGTATCAGTTGGCGGTTTATTGTCAGTCATAAGCAGCTGAATGACTCGGCCAATGGTTGGATCTTTCCTCTGCAAGGAGACAAGGTCAGCATGGTTATACTTGGGCACAGCAAAGAAACTGTCACTATTGTCTTCCAACTGGAATAGGTCTGGAATGGCCGCTGCAGACATGGCAAGTGACTGAACTAAACCACAAGGAGAATCAGTCTCATCCAAGACCATGTGCTTTTGGCATGTTGCCTTCACTGCTTCGGCTTGAAGTTGAAGCTCGACTTCTTTGACAGAGGATAAAAGATGAGATCGGAACTCATCTAGTCGTTGGCATTCCTCAGTGAATTTTGAGTTGTCTTCAGGTTTATCATGCAGCCTCCTAGACAGGCCATCCGCGTCAACGTTCTGTGTACCTGCACGGTATCTGATGTCAAAATTATAGGTGGACAACGCAGCTAGCCAACGATAGCTCGTTGCATCGAGTTTTGCCGTTGTTAAGAGGTAAGTTAACGGATTATTATCAGTAATGACAGTGAATGTATTCCCATACAAATAGTCATGAAACTTATCTGTTATGGCCCACTTTAAGGCTAGAAACTCCAACTTGTGCGCAGGGTACCTAGTTTCACTAGAGCTTAAACCGCGACTTGCATAAGCGATTACCTGTGTGACACCGTTTTGCACTTGGTATAGCGCTGCACCGAGTCCGGTCGTACTAGCATCTGTGTGTACTAGATATGGGAGTTTTGCGTCAGCGTAGCCAAGAACTGGCGAAGTGGTAAGTTTTTCAATAATAGTTTGAAAGGACTTCTCACAGTCTTGGCTCCAACGATTCCCAAAGGGTTCTTTGGGGTTCAAGTACTTTGATCTACATGGTGGTGTTTTAAAGTTTTTCCGTTTGGGTGGATAACCAGCCGTGAGAGATGTTAGTGGCTTGACAATATTTGAGTAATCTTTAACGAAGCGTCGGTAATAACCGGTAAATCCTAAGAAAGATTGGAGTTCCTTCAAAGTCTGAGGCTTCGGCCATGTTTTGAGTGCTTCCACCTTATCTGGATCGGTTTTTATGCCATCTCGAGATACTATATGTCCAAGATAACGCACAGATGTCTGGAAAAAACGACACTTATCTGGTGATAGCTTGAGTCCGTATTCTCTAAGCCGTTCAAGAACGTGAGAAAGTCTGGTTTCGTGTTCTTCCAAGGAGTTGGAAAAGACGATCAAGTCGTCTAGGAAAACTAACACTTCCTTCAGATTAATGTCCTTCATACACTTTTCCATAACCCGTTGGAAAGTGCTTGGAGCATTTGTTATTCCTTGTGGCATACGGTTAAATTCATAAAACCCAAACGGGCAAACAAAAGCAGTTTTAGGTTTATCCTTTTCACACATCTCTATTTGATAGTAACCTGACTTGAGGTCCATCACAGAAAACCACTGTGATCCAGCGAGAGCAGAAAAGGACTCCTCCAAGTTAGGCAGGGCATATGCGTCGCGAATGGTTTGCAGATTAAGCTTTCTATAGTCTATACATAGACGTACCTCACCATTCTTTTTCCGAACTACCACTATTGGTGAGGCAAATGGAGACTCCGACTCTCTTATTATACCGGTTTCCAAGAGGGCTTCCAAATGTTTTCTCACGGCTTCATAATCATGTGGATGGATCGGCCGAGATTTCTGTTTGAATGGGGTCTCGTCTTTTAAGTTGATGTGATGTCTTATCTGTTGTGTATGACCAAAATCAAGATCGTGGTGCGAAAACACATCGGAGTAAGTGTTAAGTTTGTTGGTGATCCTCCCTTTCCATTCTTCGGACAAGGGCGAAGTACCGAAGTCAAAACTGAGAGGAGGGTTTGAAGGTGAAGTCTGTTGCTGCGAACTACACGCCGCAAGTACTTTCTGATCACTTTTGTCAGGTTCTGGATATGGCATAACACGATCGGCTTTAACTAACTCAGCGATCACACAGTTAGTGGGTAATGTGATGTCATGGTTAGTTTCGTTTCTTAGTACAACAGGTACTTTGTATGGACCATGTGAAGGTAAGGAAATGAGGCAACAGTCTACAATTATACCCCCTGGTAGAGAACCATTGGTGGGTTGTTCAATGAGTGCATAAGGCTCATGCTTGTTTTGGCTGGGTTGCATAAACCCTTCTAGTAACAGTTTTTTATTTGCAGGGAGAACTTCTTGGGTTCTCCCTCGAAGCTTCACCACACCAACTCGTCCATCTTTGCTTTGTTTTTTTCTGACTGCTAAGGCTTTTAGCACGTGTTGGTACCCATAAGAGAGTGCCTTGGAATCAGGTAAGTTATTGGCAGACAATTGCTCATACAAAGGATCGAGTGTGTTTGTGCCAATGAGTAGTGGTGTATCAGAGTTTGAGCTTATATCCGGAACCACTAACGCAAGGGTAGGTAACTCAAGTCCAGACTGATCGAGCTCTTTTGGAAATGTGACACTTATCTCTATGTATCCTAAATAAGGAACTGCTTGACCGTTTGCGCCCTCGACTTCTAACAGATTACTGATGGGTTTAATTGAGAGGTCAGGTAAGTGTTCTTGGTAAAAAGAATTGGCAATGGTGGTTACCTGGGACCCTGAATCCAGTAAACAATTACATTCAACACTGTTAACTGAGACTGTAGCTGTGCATCGCCCACCCACAAATCTTTTGGGAAGTTTTGGCACTGAATGAGCATGAACTGGCTTGCAAAAAAGTCTCTCTGTCCTTTCCTTAGAGGGACTTGGTTCTACTTTAGCACCTATCTGTCCCACGATAGGAGCTTCTACCGGTTTAAAGGAGGAGACTGAGCAATTGGCTTTGACATCTCCCACTCGCGCTGCTTCTGTCTAAGAGCAAGTCTTTTAGTTGCAACTAGTGCTGGATTTGGCTCGTTGCTACAGCTAGAAGCTATGTGCCCATCTTCTCCGCACTTAAAACAGTATCCAGGCTTTGGTCTGGGCACCACTGCTGTTATCTGCTGAATCTGTTTGGGCTCATCTGGAATTTTAGTCCCCACACGGGGTTTTGACTCTTTTTGAGTTTTCTTTGCCTTTTTATCTGTGTTGTTAACCTTAAGCTGTGCAATTTGGCTCCTGAGCTCAGCGATTTGTTTGCGTAAGTCATCACAGTTATCATCTATTTCCAGTTCACAAGTGTTTTTACTCTGAGAGCATGTTGTTTGCACATTTGAATACACTCTAGTTCGTTGTGCCCCTAAGTGTTGTTTCATGCGTGCTGCTTTAGTAGCCTGTTTGTCTTCTTCAGTGCGCAGTTTGAGGAGAAGTGCTGTAAAATGAGGCGGGTTGTCTTTCTTTTGTTCGAGTTGCAGGTTTGAAATCAGCGAGCTGTCCCAACAGCCTCTGCAAAACTGCTTGAGCAGCTGCTGGTCGGCGTCACTGGAGGAAATTCCATTCCTCTGAATAACTAGGTTTAACAAGGTGTATAACCTCTGAAAGTAATCGGAAGGTTTTTCACCACTGTCCTGGTTTGTGTTTAAGAAGCGAGCAAAGAGCTCGTCGCCGTCTTCGACAGCTGCGTAAGCTGAATCGAGATGTTCAAGGTACGTTTCCGGGTCGGATTTTGGACTAAGAGCTTTAACGATGCTCGCTGCTGGGGCTGACAGACTCTCCACGATTCTTCGTACAATTTGGGACTTGGTGAGTGAAGGATCATTTATGCATAACACTACACTACTACGCCAAGTATCATAGTCAGTTTCAAAAGAAGGGTGTGGAACTCGCCCTGAGAACGGTTTTAGTCTGTATTGTGAAGTAGGCGGAGGGATAACCTCACTGCTTTTAACAATGTGTTCCACAATAACTCGCTGAACCTCAGGTGTGTTTAAAAGATTTGGTGGAATGCAAGGGTTTTGTTTTCCAGTCTCTGTAGGTGGACAATTGTCCTTTGAGTTGTTCATATAGTTAACTTCTGGTGTTAAAGGCAGGGAATATGTAACTTGGTCACTATGGAGCATTGGCTCTGGTTCAGTGACTGGTTCAGATGCATGGGTATCCCTTCCTAAAGATTCCCCAATTTTTGCCAGTTCCTCCATTAGAAGGTCTTTAAATGATTGATTGCTACGCGCAGCTATGTCCCTGAGCTCTGACAGATAGGCATCAGTGGCAGATGTGCTAGTTTCTAGACTGTACGCGCTGGCTAGGTCTTGAATATGGAAGAAAACATCTGGGTTCCTAGTACAAGGTTTGTCATAGGGTAAACATTGTTTCTTTAATTCCTTAACAGTGGCTTCATGTTGAAACTCCACAATAATCTGATCACAGTTTGGTAACTTAATGCGCCTGTTAACTGGTCCGAATCCTTCCATAAACCCAAAGACTTCGTTATCAAGGTCTGTATCAGTTAACCCACTGATTAAAACAGCATTTGAAACTTTGACCTTTTCTGTTTTCACAACTTCCATTTTAAAACACTCAAAAGTACCAATAATGCCAAAATGGCAAACCACTGTGACCTCCAGGCACTCTTATGATGTCAGTCAATGGTTAGCTAAGGTAACAACTCTACAATTCTCCTGGCTGGCTCGCCAAGTTTTATGTAACCGGATTACAGGATACAATAAGATAATTAAAAGAAAAAATAAACAAATGGGCCAATAATTAGGTTCGGGGAGAATTGGAGGTTGTTTAAGAATGACTAGAGTCACGGGTATAGCATGAAACGGTTTATATACTAAATTTTAATAATAATGGGAAATATAACACATAAAGATAACACACAAAACCAGATGAAAACAATCGACAATAGTAAAATGCTCGGTATGAGATTTGATCATATGAGTCACAAGTCAGCCGGCGTCAAGTCAAATCCCCACGCTTGGGGTGAAAGTCAGAGTCCGGTGGTGCGATTTTTTCCTACCACACCGTTGAGATTGTTCACAGAAGAGAGCAGTCTGCTCTTCAGTTACTTGAGATGTCCTGGTTCGTTCAGTGGTTAAGGCTCGCCATCTCCCTCGTCAGGAAGAAATCCAGTTCTCGTTCCAAGTGAGTGATCATAGGAGTCGGGATCAAACCCAAGGAAAAAAAAAACCCAGCCTTGTATATCAACGCGCTCCAACGGTTCCCTCCTACAGAGGATTGGTTCACTCTGTCGTCTCCACACAAATCGCGTTGGTTCCAAGTTCCTAGCTCTTATTAGAAGGAGTCAAGTCCGCCTCTCCCTCTATCTATGCGGCACCCAAATCAGGGTTCTTCACGGCCTCGACCGTTGTTTTTTTTTCTCTCTCTCTCTCTCTAACCGCTCAGTCTTTGCTTTCTGTATCTGCGTGCTGCACAGCCGTTTGTCTCTTCTCTCGCTCAGCTGCGTCGCACGGTTTTATTTCGCGGAGGCGGGACTTATTTCTCTCAGCCAATGAAATTTCAGATTCCCACCTGGACCAATAGTATACAGCTTTCCTCTTCTGTTTCTGTTAGTGATGTTCAAGATTCTTGTTTTAACCGATGTTTAATATTAAACTCGTTATTTTAGTTATTCACCCTTCCAATAATTCATTATGAAATTATCTATTAGTTAATTAGATATATATTAATTAGTATTGTTAATTTCCTTAATTTATATTTTATATTTTATCTAAATTGAGGATGGATCATATTAGTAAGCCAATTAGTTAATACCTCATTAAGGTTCTAGCTTCTGGGTTACATTCCCAACACACACATCCTCATGTGCAGGATTAAAACCAAAGTCAGGGACACGCTCTAATTCTCATGGTGATGTTTGAATCATGTCACTGTTACAGTAATCATTACATCAATTTGAAGGCTGTGTGTTTTTTGTCTGACAGGCAAAGCTAATGGAACAGCGAGAACATGCGAAGCAGGTAGCTGCGTTTAACTTGCAGATGTCCGAGAAGCGAAAGAAGGATTTCTGTTCCAACATCCTGGTGAGTTCATCTTCACTGGAACCTTTTGTGTTTCATTATCCTTGAATGTTCCATCAGATCTACCTGGAGTGGGATGTGAAAACAGAATTTTGTGTGAAGCATGTTTGTTTATTTTGACTTGTTAAATCTGGTGACAACTGTAGAGGCCACGAGTGCTCAGCAACACCATGCAGCTGAAAGCTGGATGTAGAGGCAGAAACGGAGACCACTATGTTATAGTGCTGTGTGAATGTGTTCAGTAAGCATGTGAGCCATATCTCTGGGACTAATTTACAAGTAAAGTTTCTATTGGTGTTTTTTTTAATTCAGAAAATGTGTTTTGAATTTTTCCGACTGTAAATGTTTTTTTATTTTTTGTCACACATAAATGTTTCACATCAGCAAAGAAACTTAGCTGACAGAAATAACCCAAGTAAAAGCAAAGTGGTTCCCTCCTAAAGGGGAAGCCTGGTCCCATTATTTGGATCACTAACTTACCTGAAGAGGCTTCCACTGAAGCAGAACCTGTCTGAAAACCAAAGCAAAAGAACTAAAGCATCCAGAACATCTTTCTTAAGTAAGGTCATGATTCTAACAATAAAGAGAAAATCACCTCCATCGCCAACAGACAGACAGGTGGTTGAGGAAAGGTACCAAATTCGGTACTTTTTAAGGCACCAACCGAATTTCGTGGTACCTACCGAGGACCGATTCACGTGACATGAAACGGTGCCTTGATTCGGTACCTGTCCTTAATTTATGAAAACTTGCTTTACCAAGATAGACAGCAGCGCAGGCGCAGGAGCATAATGTTGTCAGTCACTGCAGGCGAGCAGTAAACAGAGAAAGCAGCATGGTAAACGCCTCTAAAGGCTGGGTCCAATTCACTAAATGGGTGATGATGACAACATCGACTATCTAAGTGAGGCCTCGTCGTCTTACAGTAATCAGCTTCAGCAGGTAAATAAAAAGTTTAAGATAACGTTGGCTTGATACTTTAGCTTCTGTTGCTGTCAGCTAAGGGTGCGTTCATTTACTCCTTGGAACTCCGAGATTTCGACTTTTGTGTTGTAAAAAAAAATGACAAAAGGAATGAAGATACACAGTACATTCAGTCCACAGAAAAGAAGTTTGCTTGAGTTTTATTTGCAGTTTATAAAACTAAAAGGACATCCTCACAAAGTCCAGAGGTGAAAGGAGAGGAACGGGAGAACATGGATCTGTGTTTAGCTTGTGAAACACCACAATACAAACAGCTGTATGGTATTAAAGTTTGTTTTAGTTTCATTTGTAGTTCACAATGCCCAGTCTCCTCATCATAGTTATTCCAAAGGGCAGAGAAGAGGAATAGGAGTACATGGAGCTGGGTTTTCATTTTTCTGTCATTTAGAAACATCCATTCATCCATTTTCAGTCGCTTATTCGAGGTCAGGTTGCAGGGGCAGTAGCTTAAGCAGGGAGGCCCAGACTTCTCTCTCCCCAGCCACTTTGGCCAGCTCCTCCGGAGGAATCCTAAGGCGTTCCCTGGCCAGCCGAGAGACATAGTCCCTTCAGTCCCTCACCAGGGAGGGGTTCAGGAGGCAAGCCAGTCAGATGCCTGAGTCACCTCATCTGTCTCCTCTCGATGTGAAGGAGCAACAGATCTACTCTGAGCCCCTCCCGGATGACCGAGCTTCACACCCTATCTCGGAGGGAGAGCCCAGCAACCCGGCGTAGAAAACTATTTTTGGCTGTTTGTATCTGCGATCTCATACTTTTGGTCATTTCTCAAAGCTTGTGACCATAGAGGGTAGGAACATGGATCAACCAGTAAATTGAGAGCTTTGCCTTCAGGCTCAGCTCTCTCTTCACTATGACAGATCGGTACCATGCCCGCATCACTGCAGATGCAGCACCAATCCACCAGATCTCGTGTTCCATCCTTCCTCACTCGTGACCTGAGATACTTAAACTCCTCCACTTGAGGCAGGACCTCATCCCTGATCCGGAGAAGGCATTCTACCCTTTCCCGACTCATTCATTTAACACTTTTGAGTTTTTATTTAAGTGAAGTGTTTATTTTTTTTGGGAAGACAACAGTCTGAATTAAACAACCTAATCACAAACATTTTGTGAAAGCTTCTCTCCTGGGTTGCAGGGTGCATTCGTCTTCCAGACCCGGCCCCTCACTCCTCCCAGGAAGATCCAGCAGCTTAGCTACATGAACGAACTTCGAAATCATGTGGAGATCCGACAGAGGCACGAAGCTCACGACCACCAGAGCCAACGTCTCCTGGAGCATCACAAACAGGTCCAGCTGCTTCAGGAGTGAGTGAAGCTTGTACTACTGGCTTATTTTCAGATGTCATGTGTAATCAGACGTGATTTTTATGTTTCAGGTTAGCCTCACATAGGGCTCAGCATCTCCAGCAGAAACAGCAGAAACCCAAACATTACAAGAAGGCTCTTGGCATGCAGGCAGGAGACAGAAACTTCACAAAACACTTTTTTCACAATTTCTACATTTTACACCAAAGAAGGGAAATGATGTCAATAAATCCAAAAGAATAATAGTTCAAATATATATTTAAATGATTTCAGATCAGTGTGTTTTCTCTGGTTTAATTCATTTAAACAGAATTGAACAGGTTTCATTTTTTATGTAGTTATCAGCCTTTGTTAATGGCATTGTAATATTTATACATTTTTTTATCTCTTCACAGCGAAAACAAAATCACTGAATGTCTTTTGATGTCATATGTGACTAAAAAGAGGACCATAACCGTCAGTTGCAGAGCTTCACATAATAGCAGCAACAAGTAACATCTGTAAACAGCTTTGAACAAAAGTGTTTCTCTGGAACAAACTGGAGCTACCGTAATCAGAGTTCATAATGCATTTTTGCAATCATTAGTCATCGTGACTTTTGTCTGGTCATATGATTTAAGTTTCCAATTCATTGTCAGCAACCTTTGCTGAGTCATCCCTCAACAACTCGTATTCAATTAATTTTAACAAACTCATTGATGTCAAGCAGAGGATACATCTGGATAAAGTGAAAATGCCACTAGACATAAGCGTAGTTTTGTAGTCCTAATCAGAATTTGCCTTGATGTCGTAAATTCAAATTTCTGTCTTGAAGATCTAATGTTGGAAATTAGAATGGTTTTAAATTTTTTATGTTTTGTGCCAGCTATAGGCTTGAAACACTTCAGGTTAGATTTAACTACTAGTGGATTATTGTTGTAAATCCACACCAAACCTCTTCTGGCATACAAGAAGTAAGAATTTTATAGTGAGATAATCACAAAACAGTCTAATGTCTCAGTCATGTTGGACTTAAACTGAAACAGATTTCCCTCTCAGTTGGGAAAAGTGTTGTCAGTTTTTCTCCTTTTAAAAAGGCCAAACAGGGACATTGTCTTTGTTTACAAGCTGTGAGTTGCACCAGTCTAAAGCTTGGTTTATGCTTGACGCATTCACTTTCCGCGCGGTGATGCGGCTCGCGGATGGAACGCGCTTCACAACTCGCAGTGTTTATGGTTCGTGCGGCTTGTCTCTGTGGTGAGCCAATATTCTCCCAAACTGAACGGGGCAGCATGGAGCTCTACGGCATGCATCCAACACTACACCATAGTAGAAGTAGAAATTACTGTTTACAACATGGCATTTCAGCATTTTTAACAGCGTCCTCATCTTTTCCGACAGAGCGAGCTATTTATCTCCAAGAATTATTAACAACATGTTGATCACGGTGATCTTTGAGAGCTGAATCATACAAATGTCTGTATTTACGAACCCTGCCGTACTGGTTCTTGCCGGTCCGCCATGTTTTTCCGCGTCTGTCCGTCCGCGTGGTTAGAAATTTTCCGAGGTGCGCGTTGCGGAAATTCTGGGCCGTGCGGAGGCGCGGTGGAGGGGCGTGGTTGTTTAAATGACGCAACTTTTCTGCGCGGAGCCGTGCGGACCTCGCGGACGCGTCAAGCATAAACAAACCTTAATGCAGCAGCGACTGCATTTGTTACTTGACCCCAGCCGGTAAAATGTAACAGGGTTTGTAAAGATCCTAAGCCAGTAACAAAAGTGACCCAAAAGTTATTTATTGTACCCCTAAGAAGCCACTGCATATATTTTACTCTAATATCGGGTATAGAGAGGCTAAAGTTGAGCTAACAATGCTAACGGTGAATTAGAAAACTAGTTGGCTCTAAAAATATCTCAAGCTATGTTTATCATTTACTAACATTTACAATGAATGTCTTATCTACCTACTGAGTATGACATGTCTTCACTTGTCATCTAGAACCTTCTGGTGCTGATCCGTAGCTGATTTAAACTCGCAGAAGAGAAGACAGAAAGTCTCTTGTTTGTTTAGAAAATGGGCTGCAGTAACCAAATTTGACCACAGGATGTAATTTTTAATGAATGACATGGATAATGCAATTTCCCTACTGGGGACAAATAAAGGTATTCTTATTCAGTCTCACATATTGCGCCTTTAAGGCATCCAGATTGAGTGTTTATTTGGGTTAGTACTTCCATCAGAAAAGCCTGCCATGTTAAGGCCTTTATGTGTCTACTGCCCTCTGGTGGAGGATCTACAGGTGGAAAGGGCCCACTTTATTTCTTTGTTAATGCTATATTGTCATATAGTGTTCGTTATTATTGTAATTTCAACAATTAAAGATGATTTGTCCTCATATGAGACTAAACTTAAAACTGAAAGCTAGAACCAAATACCCACATCTGAAAACAGTGTTTGCCATGGTCTGTGGTGAGCTCCCTGCCTGTAACTCTGTTTTTCTTCTGAGCATTGTCCACAGGTGGGCGTGTCTGAGAGCTACCAGCTGCAGCTGATCCCGTCATCAAGGCCCAGGGGATTTAAGGAGCAGTGTGACACTTCACTATGCCGGACAATTACTCTGTTTGGGTAGCTCTAGCACCTAACCTGTCTTGACCCTGTAGCTCGTTCTAGATAACCTGCCACCTGAAAAATCCCTGATTGGCCTTCCCTGCTCTCCTTCAGGTTTCGCTCCACATTCCATCATCTCCAGAACCAACCCGGACTCCTGCACTCCAGACCACACTGCTCCTCCCCTGGCCGCTCTCAGCCGCTCACCTGCCCTCATCAACCTCCGCTCCTACATCATCCCTGGATAAAACAGTTTTTTGCCTTCTGGATCTCCTCTGCTCACCCGGACCTGACCAAAGCCCTCCCTGTGCATTCTACCGCTACCAGAAAACCGTAAGCTCCCATCTCAAGATAAATCTCCATAATCCCAACGGATATTCACTGTCTCCCTCCTCAGAACCTCCTCCTGGAATCCTGCTGCCAGTGCAGAGCATCTTCTGTTCCCGTCACTCCTTTTTAGCTCCTCATTTAAAATAAAACCTTTTTACACACTTACCTGTTTCTGTGAGTGATTCTGCATGTCGTGGGTCAAGAAATTGCCACCCAACATGACAGTATTTTCTTTTTATTTATTCAGCCTTGGCTGGGTGTGAAATTTCTGACAGATGTTTTTAATACATACATGTTATGTAAAGTCTTATTTACTGCTGTTTCACTTTTAATCCGGTATACATAATTTAGGGGTGTGAGAATAAAAAGTCACAATCAATATAATCATTGCAGCTACTTGTCATGTTTCCCTGAGTCATGCTATTTATCAGTAGAGGAAGATTGGAGGGAAGCAGCAGTGTGTGTGTGTGTGTAAGACCATCTCTCATCCTGTGGGTGAACCATAGGCAGGCTTGTTTTTACATGTTAGTAACATTTTTGTGAAAGTACCTTAAATCACCTTGTTGACTGATTCTCTAGATGGAGGGTAAAGTGCATAGAAACTCCAGATCCTCCATGTGAAAACCCCAGATTACACCGCTGTGAGACGGCAGCTAGCCTTGCAGAGAGCAGAGAAAGTACACAGATCACCTATCTCAGTCTTTTATAAAACAGCCTACACACTTTCCGTAGTATGAACTGTTCTGCTGCAGCTTTTTCAGATAAACCTCAGTGCTGCCACCAGCGCCATTATTGCAGGGGCCCCTGGGCACAATGTGCTTAGGCCCCCACCCCCGGCCTCCCCCAACATTACTGTCACCCAGAAGCACTTTTTAGACATTTCATAACATTGTCAATATTAAAAATGGCTTACTTATGTTGATACAAAAGCATTCACCTCTAGGTCAAAATAGTTTTACAACCTAATCCCAAACACTCATTCCTGATTTTCCTGTTGTGCCTCACTTATGTCTTTCTTCCTCTGTTCTCTTTCTTTTCTCTTTTTCTGTCTCTCTCTTCCTCACAGCGCTCCTGTCTTCTCTTCTGTCTGTCTGTACTAACAAAAATGTTGTCAATCTGTGGGACAGTGGGGGCAAGAGTCTGCTGTAAAAGAGATCCCACTGTCACACTACAACAGAAAGTAATGCAGATTATTTAAAAGGGTATACAGTTATTGAAAAGTTTGCAAAGATGAAATATCTGCATGTTTTTTGTTTGTCTCCCATTTCCTTACTCCTCTTGTCTCATGTTTCCTTCCTCCTCTTGTCTCCTGTCTCCTTCCTCTTGTTTCCTGTCTCCTTCCTCCTCTTGTCTCCTGTTTCCTTTCTCATCTTGTCTCCTTCCTCATCTTGTCTCCTGTCTCCTTCCTCATCTTGTTACCTGTCTCCTTCCTCCTCTTGTCTCCTGTTTCATTCCTCCTCTTGTCTTCTGTCTCCTTCCTCCTCTTGTCTCCTGTCTCCTTCCTCCTCTTGTCTCATGTTTCCTTCCTCGTCTTGTCTCCTGTCTCCTTCCTCCTCTTGACTCCTGGCTCCTTCCTCTTCTTTTTGTTCCCTCTTGTTGGTCTCCTCTCTAGCCTTCAGAAAAAACGCTTTCTGGCCTTTCTATTAGTAAATTCATTTACAATGTCATCAAAGTCCAGATTCCTGACAAGCTGAGATTCAATAGCCATCAGTGACAGTGCACTGAGGCGCTGTTGAGTTTGTGTTGTTCTCAGTTAATTCTTTATTCTTGCCACTTGTGAAAATCGTTCCCCTTCACAATTTGTAACTGGTAGCAGGCACGTTGCAAGCTTTTCAAAAGTGTGGGGGATGTTGTCTATGCCTAAAATAATTATGTTATTCATCTTGTTAGTTTAATTTCCATAATAGTTGAGCAGGTGTGAATTTTAAGACGCGTCACGCATATCTCTGTTTTTAACTGTTCAGAATACAAATCCAGGCTCTGTCTCGTTAGATTGGTGCAACTAAAGTTTGTACTGAATGAAACTTTACATTAAACCATGTTGAAAAGGCAAGAAAAGTATCCGATGAAGTCGTTTTTTTTTTTTTTCTCCTTAACAGTCATGGTGTACAGCGCAGTGTGCATGGCTCTGGGGTTAATCAAGTTTATTTCTCTTTACAACAATCTTCACAAGAAGGCAAAACTGTTAAATGGCAGGTTACAGATATTTCCATTTGACTTTTATTTTGACGGATAAACTCAAGGATGCTGGTTGTTATGAAAGAATTACCCCGACGCACACTGATACAGATGAGCTGACATTTAAAGCACATCGCAGAGGTAACTAAATAAATCAAGAAAAGATTCCCATCAGAACATCAGAGCTTTATACTGGACACTGTATTCAGCGCGGCTCGCAGCGCACACGGTGGACAGTGAGCTGAAGATCTGTAGAGGGGTTCGCAGTGCAGCACAGAACCACGACGCATGTGGTAAGATTTCCTCCCACTGAAGCGGTCTGGAAATTCTGTCTCTCTGAGGGATGTGTCACTTGGAAAAATGTTCTCTGATTATGAAACTTTGGCTGAATAGCGCTTGTTCCCGTCTCCAATATGGAGACACATGATGCATCCAGTCTGTCTGAGGCAGAATAGCCTCTTCAGCTCAGAAAGCACCTGTAGAGACATTTGATCACGCGCAAAGTTTATGTGGAGCAGAAGCGGTCGGGCCACGGCAGGTGAAATGTTCCTAGCCTACATGAAGTGAAATTGTTTAATTGTAACATTAACATGTTACTGGACACGCTGGTCTGGTTGGTTAGACCAGTGTTTGAAGTGGAAAACATGCACACACACACACACACACACACACGGACGCTCACACACCAATTAAAATAATGCTGATAGCGTGGACTAGAAGCCAGGTGATGGTTTATGTATTTAAATGATGATCAGGCTGCTGTAAAATGTAATCTCCATCCACATCCAGACAGAATTATCCTCTACTCTGTCTCTGTTTTCTCTGCTCTTGTCTGGGCTGACGTAGCTGATGGTGCAGTACCCTTATGAACGTTGAGAGGTACATATAAGAAGTGCAGGTAGAGTTTAAAAAAATCTGCAGGGCCACAAACACATTAGGGAAGATGGACTGTATTTTTTAGCCCAAAAACGATCATGGTTCTATTCATATTACATTATTCATGTGGACTCTCCGGGGATTATTTAGAGCTGAGAGGCGCAGAGCTCTGATCGTTGATGCGCTCCAGATGCGTCCTGAGCACAGTTACATTGTCAAAGTGTCGCCACCTCCAAAACAAATTTAACACGCGATCATTTATGTCGGCTCATATCCTTTCATTGTTTCTGTCTTTTATTTGTGCCTGATGTGTTTTGCTACTGCGTAGCGGGGCGCATCACCTGTTTCGTCCTCCGGTGACGAACCTCACTGATGCGGCCAGCGAGCAGCTCGCACTCCGGTATTTTTGCGGTCGGTAGATCTTTTTTAACTGCAGTTCAAAGGTAACTCATAAGGTGAATATATATGAAGGCAGGTAGAAGTTTTTCTTTAGGACTGAGAGCAGATGCAGGAAGATAGTAGACAGAGACAGGACAGAAAAATAGTCAAATAAAAACAAGTTCGTTTTTGCACCTGGTTGCAACAAACAGACACCACTGAAGGTAATCAGAAGTGAGGAACAGAAAATTAAATTATTCCTTCAATGTTTAGATCAGCAGGAACTCTGAGAGGCTGCAGACGCATCAGTGAGTTTGCGGCCGCTGCGCAGGGGGAGGTGGGAGAGAGCTGAAGCAGGCAGTTAAGATGCAAAAACTACCGTTGTTAAAAGAGATGTGTGTTAACTTAGAAAATTGGGGCACAATTTTAATTACTTATCAACATCGTGGTGGAGGAGTTTGAGTGCCCTAATGATCCTAGGAGCTATGTTGTCTGGGGCACTTTGTGCCCCTGGTAAGGTCTCCCATGACAAATTGGTCTTAGGTGAAGGGTGAGACAAAGAACGGTTCACAGGATCTTTCGTGGATGTGTACCCGGACCGGAGGGTTACTGGGGTCCCACCCTGGAGCCAGGCCTGGGGTTGGGGCCCGTGAGCGAGCGCCTGGTGGCCGGCTTTCGCCCAAGGGGCCTGGCCGGGCCCAGCCCGAACTGGATACATGGGCTCATCCAACTGTGGACCCACCACCCGCAGGAGGAACATGAAGGGTCCGGTGCAATGTGGATCGGGTGGCAGACCAAGGCGGGAGCCTTGGCGGTCCGATCCCCGGACAAGAAAACTGGTTTTTGGGACATGGAACGTCACCTCGCTGGCGGGGAAGGAGCAGGAGCTTGTGGCAAAGGTTGAGCGGTACCGGCTAGATATAGTCGGACTCACCTCGACACATAGCATTGGCTCTGGAACCCAAGTCCTTGAGAGGGGTTGAACACTCTCCTTTGCTGGAGTTGCTCCAGGTGAGAGGCGGAGGGCTGGGGTTGGCTTTTTGTTAAACCCAAGACTCTCTGCCTGTGTGTTGGGGTTTGCCCCGGGGGACGAGAGGGTAGCTTCCCTGCGCTTTCGGGTCAGGGAACGGGTCCTGAATGTTGTTTGTGCTTATGGGCCAAATATCAGTTCAGAGTACCCACCCTTTTTGGAGTCCCTGGGACGAGTGCTAGATAGTGCTCCATCAGGGGACTCCATTGTCCTGCTGGGGGACTTCAATGCTCACGTGGGCAATGACAGCATGACCTGGAGGGGTGCGATTGGGAGGAATGGCCCGCCTGATCTGAACTTGAGTGGTGTTTTGTTATTGGACTTCTGTGCAAGCCACAGTTTGGCCATAATGAACACCATGTTCGAACATAAGGATGCCCATTGGTATACTTGGTCCCAGGGCAGCCTAGGTGGCAGGTCGATGATAGACTTTGTAGTCGTATCATCTGACCTGCAGCCATATGTTTTGGACACCCGAGTGAAGAGAGGAGCGGAGCTGTCAACTGATCACCACCTGGTGGTGAGTTGGATCAGATGGCAGGGGAAGATGCCGCGTAGACCTGGCAGACCTAAACGCATTGTGAGGGTCTGCTGGGAACGCCTGTCAGAAGAACCTGTTAAGACGGTCTTCAACTCCCACCTCCGGCAGAGCTTTGACCGCGTCCCGAAAGCAGTGGGGGACATTGACTCCGAGTGGGCCTTGTTCCGCTCTGCGATTGTTGAGGCGGCTGTGGCTAGCTGTGGTCGCAAGGTGGCCGGTGCTAGTCGTGGTGGCAACCCCCGTACCCGCTGGTGGACAGCAGAGGTTCGGGGAGCCGTCAGGCTGAAGAAGGAGGCCTACAGGGCGTGGCTGGTCTGTGGGTCTCCGGAGGCAGCAGACAAGTACCGGATAGCCAAGCGGGGTGCAGCAGTGGCAGTTGCCGAGGCAAAATCTCGGGCGTCGGAGGAGTTTGGTGAGGCCATGGAGAAAGACTATCGATCGGCTCCAAAGAGGTTCTGGCAAACTGTCCGGCGCCTCAGGAGAGGAAGGCAGCAACTTGCTCACACTGTTTACAGTGGGGATGGGGAGCTGCTGACGTCAACTGAGGCTATAGAAGGACGGTGGAAGGAATAATTTGAGGAGCTCCTCAATCCCACCTATGCGCATTCCGAGGAGGAGCCAGAGCCAGGAGACCTGGGGATGGACTGCCCAATCTCGGGGGCAGAAGATGCTGAGGTAGTCAAACAACTACACAGCAGCGGAGCATCGGGGGCGGACGTGGTTCGTCCGGGATATCTCAAGGCTATGGATGTTGTAGGGCTGTCATGGTTGACAGGTCTCTGCAACATTGCGTGGTCATCGGGTGCAGTTCCTGTGGAGTGGCAGACCGGGGTGGTGGTCCCCATCTTTAAGAAGGGTGACCTGAGGGTGTGTTCCAACTATAGGGGGATCACACTCCTCAGCCTCCCTGGAAAGGTCTACTCCAAGGTACTGGAGAGGAGGGTCCGATCGATAGTTGAATAACAGATTGAGGAGGAGCAATGTGGTTTTGGTCCTGGCCGTGGAACTGTGGACCAGCTCCACACCCTTGCAAGGGTGATGAGGGGGCATGGGAGTTTGCCCAACCAATCCACATGTGTTTTGTGGATTTGGAGATGGCTTATGACCGTGTCCCCAGGGACACCCTGTGGGGGACGCTCCAGGAGTATGGGGTGGGTGGCTTTCTGTTAAGGGCCATTCAGTCCCTTTACCAGAGGGTTGGACTCCGCCAGGGCTGCCCTTTGTCACCGGTTCTGTTCATTACCTTTATGGACAGAATTTCTAGGTGCAGCCGTGGTGTGGAGTGTGTCAAGTTTGGTAGCAGGAGAATCTTGTCTCTGCTTTTTGCGGATGATGTGGTCCTCCTAGCTTCATCCAGCTCTGACCTTCAGCTCTTGCTGGGTAGGTTCGCGGCCGAGTGTGAAGCGGCTGGGATGAGGATCAGCACCTCCAAATCTGAGACCATGGTTCTCGACCGGAAAAGGGTGGCTTGCCAACTCCGGGTCGGGGGAGAGGTCCTACCTCAAGTGGAGGAGTTTAAGTATCTCAGGGTCTTGTTCACGAGTGAGGGCAGGAGGGATCGGGAGATCGACAGGCGGATTGGTTCAGCATCTGCAGCGATGCGGACGCTGAGCCGATCTGTCGTGGTGAAGAGAGAGCCGAGCCAGAAAGCCAGGCTCTCGATTTACCTTTTGATCTACGTCCCAATCCTCACCTTTGGTCATGAGCTTTAGGTAATGACCGAAAGAACGAGATTGCGGATACAAGTGGCCGAAATGAGTTTCCTCCGTAGGGTGGCCGGGCTCAGCCTTAGAGAAAGGGTGAGGAGCTTGGACATTTGGGAGGGACTCGGAGTAGAACCGCTGCTTCTCCGGATCGAAAGGAGCCAGTTGAGGTGGTTTGGGCATCTGGTCAGGATGCCTCCTGGACGCCTCCCCGGGGAGGTGTTTCGGGCATGTCCTGCCGGCAGGAGGCCCCCGGGTCGACCCAGGACACGTTGGAGAAGTTACATCTCCAATCTGGTCCGGGAACACCTTGGGGTCCTGCCGGAGGAACTGGTGGAGGTTGCCGGGGAGAGGACAGTCTGGAGCTCCCTAGTTGGGATGCTGTCCCCGCGACCCGGACCCGGATAAGCGGAGGAAGACGGCGACGACGACAAACTTTAGTTACATCAATCTAACGAGACAGAGCCTGAATTTGTATTCTGAACAGTTTAAACAAGTTTAAAACAGAGACATGCGTGACGTGTCTAAAATTCGCACCTGCTCCGCTATTATGGAAATTAAACTAACAAGATAAATAACATGAAATAATTTTAGGTACAGACAACATCCCCCACACTTTTGAAAATCTTGCAACGCATCTGGAAACATCACATATACACAGGCTGGGGGAAGGGCGTTCACGTTTTCAGCCAAATGAACTCCACTCTAATTTAAACCAAATACACTTTTTTCTGCAGCTACGAAAAGACATTCCTCAACTTCACACTAGTGGTTATTTACATCAGGAATGAGACTAAGGATTTTGTCCGGTCTCCTGCTGCTTGCTTCCCAGCAGAGAGGATATTGTTTATTCAAATACCACCATACTAAAATCTCATTATTAAAGAAGATGAGATCCCTGATGGGTCTTTAACAGAAACATGCTTTGGTGAAACACAGGAACTGTGCCACTTAAGCTTTGGGTTTTAAAGTTGCAGCTCTGCACCAGCGCAGTCTAAAACCATATAATACTGTTTTATATATATAAGAAGTAATAGTGAATGGGTGAGTTTATAATTTCTCTGTTTCATGTAAAAGTGTCTCAATAAGCTGATTATGGGAACTCAGGCTTGACAATATCTATCATCTTTTGCAACTCCCCATAAATGCACTCCCTTCTTATCAAAGGCACAAAAGCAAGGCTTTGTTGAGGCCTTGCTTTTTATCCATTGCATGTCGCTGCATTTGTTGCAGGATAAAAAGGGATATCCTGGAGCCAGACAAGTGACAGCCTAATAATCAACAACATGCAGACAGTGATCAAAGTGCGCGCTTATCAAAAACAGAAGGAAACTTTAACCCTTAACAGTAAAGCATCTGGGTCATTTAATGTGGTTTCTTTTTCACTTCTTCACAGACAGCACAGAATGACGGTCAGGATTTTTAAACAGCTTCAACTGAGCAGAAACCATAAAAACATCCCATCTGACTCAACGGAAAACTGATGAGCTTCTCCAAACATCTGTCAATGATTTGTCATTCTCACTCAAAGAGCCTCTGGATGAAACTGAATAAGTACAATGCACACAACTTTGTGTATTTATTCATATAATATAAAATGAGACAGATTTATGCACAGACTTAAACATTTTGAAGTTAAAAATGTTTTGTTTGCGTTTGTCATGCCAGCTGTAGGTATGACATCCAAGCATTGCCATCACGGATTTGGTTCTAAGTTTATGTATATGTACACGCTGTTGCTATAAAACAGACACCGTGTTGGTTACTGTGTTGCCTTTTTATCTCCTTTACCTTCAAAAGTGTTTGCATGTCTTGTGGGTATCTCACTATGTTCCACCTGGACTGGCTTCCTCACATTTTTTTAAATCCAGTTTATAATTGTATCTTAATGACATAGCATCACCATATGTGCTCAAACTTGCACACTGAGATCCACAAATCCATTTCTCTTGGACGTTTCTTCATTGAGGCTAAAACTCAAGGCTGATGGACAATTATTGCTGCTAACCCCTAAACTATGGGAGTGTCCTCATTATGTTCGACTTTGACTTGTTTGGGTCGGCAACCAAGTTTGCTGATGTAGTATCTCTGAGGAACTGAGAGGTGGTTTCCAGGACATTGTGTGTGTGTGTGTGTGTGTGTGTGTGTGTGTGTGTGTGTGTGTGTGTGTGTGTGTGTGTGTGTGTGTGTGTGTGTGTGTGTGTGTGTGTGTGTGTGTGCGCGTGTGTGTGTGTGTGTGTGTGTGTGTGTGTGTGTGTGTGTGTGTGTGTGTGTGTGTGTGTGTGTGTGTGTGTCTGGAAGCCACTTTCTCATCACTGTAAATGTAAATTAATTCATCCATCAACACATTTTCATCTGTTAAACATCTGTTTGATTTTGAAAAGTTCAAATGAAGGGTTTAAGATGGAGGTTTGGGATCAGATTCTCTTCTAACAGCCTCCTCATCTTTTGAAAGAAAGGATGATGATGATGATGATGATGATGATGATGATGATGATGATGATGATGATTTCATTTATTTCATTAATTTCACAATTTTTGTGAAAGCTTAAGAAGCTGAAGTCAACCAAAGTGGGCACATTAATTAACAGTAATTAAAAAAACAATAAAAAATTTAAAAACAATTAAAGAGAATTAAAACAAATAAAAACGAAAACTGTTTAAATCGAGGCACTGTTGCAATCCCCAGTGCTGAAAACGCCTGGACATAGTAATAGGTCTTCAGACGAGACTTAAAAATATGATGATGATGATGATGATGATGATGATGAAGGAAAATACATTCTTCTTTTATAAAGTAAGATCTGCTTTTGATAAAAGTTACTTCATCACATATGACAACAGGAAACTTTGAGCCCAGAAACGACCGCGCCTGTTCCCTTAGCCCCCTAGCAGTTAGTCTTACAAATGAACACGTGAGAACTCACTCACTCACTCACACACACACACATGCACGTGCATCCAACACCTCAGTGATTCATTAAACAAAACACATTCAGGGCCTGTTTTATGTCCCTCTTGTGTCACAAAAGTCGTTTCCTTACAAACGCACTTCTCCTACAGCCTCATTTCCTTTTCCTCAGCATCTTGTGCATCCTAGTGAGTCACACTTCAGTAACACTGCATGTGATGCTCGGTAATTTTAAATGCATCTGTGATTTAGATTTTGTGTTTACTTTGACTTCTCCCCCCTCATTTGTCCCACCCCTCCTTTAAACCCAATCCCTTCCCTCTTTTCTTACCACCTACAAGATTTTTGTCCTTATTTTTCTCCATTTTTTACTGCACTTTTACTTTGATTAATGTCCTTCTTGACAGCTTAACATTTTCCTGCTACTCATCATATTTTACTTTATAACAGTCAAACAACATGAAAAACACCAGCTGCTTTTGGGAGCTGAAGCTGGCAGCACATACGAGCAGGGCAGCAGTGATGTGCCAGAGAGTGTGAATGTTGTGGTTTGGTGTTGTTTAGAGGACTTTAGTGTCTCTGCAGAAACTAGCTGCTTCACAGCCGCTCAGCTACTCGTGCTAGAGCTGCAATTTACTCCCTGAATAATAACTTCCATGTTGATCAGAACATAATTCACCTCTAAAGAGCTGAAGGAAGAGTCTGTAGTATGTGGGCAGTGAGAATACTGGTAAAGCTGTATTTGTGTTGATGGAGTTTCCTTGACTGAACAGATTTCCTGGTGATTTGATCTACATGTGGTGTTTTTGTGGCTGTTTAGGGGTAAAATATGCTTGCAGGAGTCCTCACAGCTCAACTAACAGGCACAAGAGGAGGAGAAAGGGGCTGAGAGGATTCGGTGAGAAACGGAATCTAAGGCATTTCTGATTCCGTTTGGAAGTCTTTCACATTTTTCAGACTTCCACAGAATTTTAAAGTTTGATTACATTTTGTTAGTGCCAGCTGTCAGTGTTTCTTCATCTTAAAAGAATAATGCAAACTTTAACCCAAACATTTTCTTAAATTAATGCAAATGTACCATATCATACCATTTTATTTGTATAGCACATTTCAAATAGAGCATGAGAGCTGTCCAAAGTGCTGCACAGGCAAATACAACAAACTAAAAACAATTAAACAAAGACAAAAAAGCACTAAAAGCACAGATAAGACAACGAAACTGTGAAACTGTCCAACAAGTCACAAGTTAAAAGCCAACCCATAAAAGTGGGTTTTTAAATGAGATTTAAAAACCGCCAAAGTGGGAGCCTGTCTTACAGTAATAAACAGTGCTTTCCACAGCTGGGGCGGCATGGACAAATGCTTGTTTGCCTTGCAATTTATAGCACATCCATGGAGTGCAAAGCAGGAGGTGGTCTTGCATCTATATGAAACTTTTGATCCCAGTTTTCTGCCTCAAAATGGTTGATCTTACAATGAACCTTTCATGTTTTTCTCCATTATTTCTGGTTTAAAATTCTCCAAAAAGGCCAATATCTTAATGCAGCTGAGTTTAGGAGACAGGCAGTCCTAAAAAGGCAAGAAGGCTCCAGTTTAGTTTAGTCTTCATTTTGGTTTAACTGCTCAAGAGCATCACCCAGTGGTTCGTCCTCAAATAAACTGATTTGTTACTGAGCAATTCTGAGTTAAAATGTTTGGATCTAAAAATGAGAAAGGGAGAGAAAACGTGAAATATAGTTATGATTATTATTATAATTATACTTTTATCGTTTGACGACCTGTAAGTAGTTTACAGTCATCACCATGTCATCACTTGGTAATAAACCACAGGTCGTGTTATCCGGTCTTTCTGCACTTGTTCTGCATCCTTTAGTATCCGAATGTTTCCTGTGGGAAAAACCAACACAGCTGCAGAATAAAGTTAGCTTGGCTGATAGAGTCAGGATGAACCTCTGGAGATTCCAGCTGGATCCACGGAGACGTTTCTGCAGCAACATAAGTTACATAACTAATTACACTGCTATTCTGTCTGACTGAGAAGAAACACATTTGGTGTCATATATGTGCTTGAATTGGATTTTGTGAATTATCTCCTCTTCAGGAGTTTATTTGTCTGATGTTAATGACTTGTGAAGTAATGAAAGGGAGCAGCTGGGAACAGATGGAAAGAAAAACAGATGGATATGATGTTGAGAACCTGCCAAAAGCCGAGAGATCAGGCCAACTATCTGCTGAAAACTTTCCAAATTTTAGACCTGAAAACCAGCTGGAGACATTTGAACATGTAAAGAACATTCTGTACAACATAGACGTTAAATGTCAGCTTACAGTGGTATTTGTGTGCACATATAATGTAAATGTGGACGTTATATAGGAAACATTATTTCTGATTGGCTTAATGAACTGTGAATTGGAATGTTTATTATGTGAAGTGCCTTGAGACGACTCTTGTCGTGATTTGGAGCTATATAAATAAACTTGAATTGAATTGAATTGAATTTTATTATCAGTGCTGTGGGTGTTTTATGGTTTCTGCAAAACCCTACATTGAGACCAAATTATTGGAACGAAAAAAAAAAACTTTCATTTTTAGGTTCTTTTTTAATACAGGAAATGTTTTTTTGACCTTTCTGTTAGTTTCGACCACTCCCGTGGTCTTCATCAGAGCTAGCCACTAATGGCAGCATCACTTCCTTGCTCCTTAAACTGTCAGCAAGGTAAAAAAAACTTTCCTGTGTTAGAAAAAAGAACCTAAGAATGCAATCAGAAGAAACACACAGAAGAAATATACAAAGGAGGTTTTCAAAAAAAGAAACTTGATTTGTGAACTTTCAGTGTTTCAGTTGTCATGTTGTGTGTCCCTTTGGTCCCCAGCCCCCTCCTGTTCTCACTCCAGGTTCTCCTCTTGTGTCTCCTTGTGTCCCCAGCTCTCTCTAAGCTTTCCTCATGTTTCCTCCTAGTCACTCCCTGGTAGTTCCTATTTGATTTTGTATTAGTCCTCCTCATCCCTCTAGTTATTAGTTGTTTATAGTCCACACATAGCCGGGTTTTTTTTTAAAACGAATATCCGCCCCTCCAAAAACTTGCATCCACACCACCTCGTTTAAAAAACAAACTCTGTCCACACGTACCCGGATAAATACGTTGTTAAGGACATGCCAGACCTGTATGCAGCAGTACTTCCCCCGTTCTTAACCCCGTCCTTCGTCTGTGGTCTTCCGCCAGGAGCAGTAATTCCGCTTGCAAAAACAAACAAGCAAAAAGCACTTGGACAATTGATAAAGCGAGCGCAGCTCTGAGGGCATCTATGCTGTCGGCTAGTGTAAACACAGGTCGCACACGTGATGTCAGCATTTTTTTGTCGCGGAAAGTGACGTTGCGGACCTTAAAACTCCGGTTTTGTCTGTCCACACGCAGACACCCAAAACGGAGAAAATGCAGATCTTCACTTTGGCCGGAGTTTTTAAAAAGATCCGTTTTCGTGTGAAAAAACTCCGTTTTCGTGTGGATGACAGGCCAAAACGTAGAAAAATATCTACGTTTTGGCAGATCCCCGGCTACGTGTGGACAGGGCCTCAGTCTTTAGGTTTAGTTATGAAGTGGTTTGTAGGTTATGGTTTATCTTCCCCCCTGCTTAGTTCTTTCCCCCATTTGATGGCACCTGTCTTCCCTCTAGATCTCACTCATCACACCTGTCACCTGTTCCTCTGATTGCTTCCCTCTGTGTTTAAAAACCCTGCCTTGTCCCTCTGTGTTTGATGGTCCATTGTATCTGTCAGTGTTGTTCTATCCTCCTCAGGAACTCCAGGGTCTTCCTCATGAATGAGCTTTGTTTTGCAGTTTAGTTTCTTTTTTCTGATTTTCGGTTTGGCTTCCTGCCCCTTGGGATATTCACCCATCATCCTAATTAAAGGATTCTACTTTCAACAACCGCTTCTGCCTCGAGTGATCTGGTGTTCTGCAATTTGGGTCCTAACCTCCTGCTCTCAGTGTGACATCAGTAAAATGTTGAAGCAACACAAATACAACTGGAGTAGAAATAGGAGAACCCTCTTTAAAAGTAAGAAATGTCATGTGGTCCCATTGGTTTAATGGTCTGTGTGCAGGTGTAACTCCCAATTTCTCAGATTAAACACTGTGTGGGATTTTAATTGCATTCTCCTTTAGCTTTGCACGCCTCTCTGAAGGACTGCAGCCTGTTGGACTTTAGCTGATTGCAACATCCAACGTGGTAATGCGTCCCAATGTGTGACAAAATCTGTCAGACAGCTGGCTTCATGCTCAAAACACTTTGGCACTCAGAGGTCAAAGCACGTTAACTTTTAATAAGCAAAGACTTGTAAAATTGTGTTTTTGGGGGGGTTTCACCGGTTTTCCCTGAGCGTTTTGCAATCTGAGCTCAAGGTGAACTTGCAGCCACTGGAAAGATTAACAACAATCTCAAATGTTTATCCCATGCATGTAAACAAACAAGCAGCTACCAGGTTGAGCTACCAGATGTATGGACAGCAACCTGTGCAGATGTCTTCCTCTTTGTGATGTGTTGCGCATAGCTCCAGCTGTACTGATTGCTCTTGGGGGAGCTCACACTGTTTGATCATCTTTTAATTATGTATTTATTAGGAAAGTGTTATTTGCTTTTAATTGCATGGAGAAAAAAACAATAGGTTTGCTGTAAATGATAAGTTGCACACAGTTACACAGCATGGTTTTATTTTTGTATGAAAGATATTGACAGAAAATATCAAACATGACTTTTTTTGTTAAATTGATACACTCATAAGACTCATAAAATCTAAATTAAAATAAAGAAAAAATAACTTTTAATCATGACTATCTTTGTGTTGCCAGATGAATAACAGGCACCATCTATGCATTTATTTAATATCAAGCATTATTGTTCTATTTCAAAATCACTCCACACTAGTGGGACACTTGATCACACTAGTTAATACAAACACTGTCTTGCCAACTGGAGACATTTTTCCAACCAGTCAGAACTGAAGCCATACTAGTCATCCCAAGTGCCAAATTAGTAAAAAAAAAAATAAATAAATAAAAAATAAAATAAAATAAAATTTAAAAAAAGTCCCAACTAGTGAATTTCATGCACTAGTTTGAGGACCAGAGAAAACTAGGTAACTGTGTTGCACAAGTTACCCAGTCAGCAATCACAAGCAGCAATGTGGGCTCAACTAGGACAGCCAAAATCAGCAGCATCAGTTGTCTTATTAATATTTGGAGCATCGTCAATAAACTTTAGGCTTACTAGTCAACTCAGTAGTTCGTAATATTAGCTGCAGTTTTTGGTTATTTAGGTCAAAGTTATCTGCCCTAATAATAAGAAGCTTTACTAGTAGAGCTGACTGTGTTGTGGTTACTTCTTGTGAACACTATCCTTTGGGCCCTAGGCCTTTTTTCTTTGGGCCCTGCTGCCTCCCAACT